>NW_010300131.1:0-25996 GCF_000700745.2 Antrostomus carolinensis | reverse complement strand
TCTTTCCCTGAGCATAGAATTAGGTCTACTGTTGGAGGCAGGCAGTGGAATAGATGGACCTTTGCCCTGACCCAAAATAGCTACACTAATAGAGACTTTCTAGTTGCTAAAGAAATTGAACTGGCTTGAGAGCAGGACGGTTTATGCATATGGTAGGTTGGTAGTGTTGGTTGGATCCAATCTCAAAGCAAGACTCAGGTCTGTATGGAGTGCTCTGCTAATGATATTCCCTCTCCTTTTTTTCCTGTTTGGAAACTTTGTCGATGTGGATGCTGAGAATTGTGTGTGTCTGGGAACCTTGGAAAGTTAGATGCTTCCAGATGAGCTGCTGTACTCTGGCAAATCCTGGACACAATGGTGTGAACATGCCATGGTGTGTGGGATCTTCATCCAAGACACCTTGGCAAGACCTACTGCATGTCTTTTCCATATAATAGCCAATTGTGGCATGTCTGATGCATTTGGGAAATGTTAAACCTTACTGTGCCCCCAAGCACCAGTGACCTTTTGCAAAAATAGGAAATCTGGCACTTCAGAAAGCTATGCTACAGAATCTTTGCTCATGCATTTGTCTAATTTCTGCTTTTAGGCTGAGTCAGTACGCTGATTTCACTAAACAGACTCCATAACTGTCAGAAATTTGAAATTGCACCAGTTCCCAAGGAGAAACTAGGGTTGGAGATGGATCACAAGCTGAATGCAAGTCAGCAGTACCACGCCATTGTGAAATGGATGGTCACATTAGCGTGTAGCTACAGAACTGAAACCTTCAAAGAGTCTGCTCTACTCTACTTGGGAAGGCCTCAGCTGAAGTGCTGCCTTGCTTTTGATGAATGAGGGAGAAACCAGTGGAGAAGTGCGAGAGTGTTTCTTTCTGTAGTAGGAAGTTAATAAATTACATAAAGCAATGGTTAATTTTTAAACAAAGTGACATCCATAATAGGTTACAGTGCATATAGAATCAAAAGACCTCTAGTCAAGCACCTCGAAGACTCCAGTATGGACAGGAGTGCAGGGGTTGTAAATCCTGTGAGGAGGAATTCCGATGCAGAGGTTCTGTGGATTTTGGTGATCATGTGAAGTGGGGTTTTTTTGAGGGAAAGCTCTGAACAAAGATTATCTCAGAATTTACTTCTCTTGCTTACTGAGAAACTGGAATGTTTTGGCAGTGAAATTTGGGGGTAGTGGCTATTTGCCATCTTCAGTTCAAGAGACTTTGAAGATTTGATTTACAGTGTTCATAAAGCAGTAATTATAGGGTATTAAGCAAGTAGCTGAAAGAGACTGGGGATGAGAACGGGTCATAAATTCAATGCGAGTCAGCAATGTTGTTCTGCTATGAAAGAGGCACACTAGGATGTAGAAACAGACCTGTAACATGCCAGGCTTGAGTTATTACTTCTGCCTTCCTAGATGCTGTGAAAGGCCTCAGCTAAACTACCCTAATTCAGGTGATGCATTTCCAAGAGAGAACTGACAGGACAGAGTGTCCAGAGAAGAATAAGACTGCTAAGGAAAGAAAAAGGGAGTGCTGTGATTCTGTCTAGGGAAGAGAAAGCTGAGGAGAGATGGAAGTGGCCAGGTGTTAAGGAAGCTATTGCAGGGAGGCCAGGAGTAGCCCATTTCCCAGTCCCAAAGCAGGAAAGGAAAGGAAAGGCTTAAACAGCAAGAAAGATTGCGGTTAAATGTCTGGAGCCATATCTTCCTAGGAAGGACAGTGAAGCACTGAAATAGATTGCACAGAGATATGTGTCAAATCTCCATTGTCACAGGCTTTTAAAACAGATTAGGGAAACATCTGTCAGGAATGGCAGCAGTTTTGTTCATCACACAGTGGGGTAGAAGACTGACTAGATCACCTCTGGAGGTTTTTCCAAATGTTATCTCCTAGGGCTCTAAAGTTTATTTCTTTATTATCTGATCATTGTCTTGAGTCTCTAAGGAAGTTTCTTGATTAAATTAAATCTGCCTAATTTTATTCCAATAGGATTCTTAAAGAGGAGGAAATTGTTGTGTTTTCTGAATGCTTGACTGCAAACTGTGAATAATTATGACGGCCTTATAGAGAGATCACAAGTGGCAATTAACATACATGTTAAAACAAATGGGAATGATTAGGTTTTACATGTGAAACAAACAAAAAAATCTATCCAATTCTGGCATAAGTGAAAGCCTGACCCTTGCCGATCTAATGCAAGAGGGGAAAGCCAAATCTTTCAAATCACGATATGTGATAGAAGTTCCTAGCTATAGCTCAGTAAGGGTGTGAAGGAAATGGATAAAGGAGTGAAAAAAAAATAGAGTATAAAAAGATTATCTCTCCAGTAAAGAGCCAGTATGATTGCAGAAGCATTAAAATCCCTGCAGGAGATTTACTGAGGACTCTGCTCTGGATTAGAATTTGATATAAAATAACTTAACTGAAGTCATACAATTTCTGTGCCATTTGTAGCTGAGTTAATAGCATATGTTCCTGGAGGATTACAGTCAATGATTAAGGAAATTAGGTTTTGTTTGAATTTAATTTAGTTGTATAAAGCTGCTACAATAATTTACAGCTTTGATATTTAATATTTAATAACCGAGATCTTAAAAGAATCTGAGATATAGCAATGTCATTATATATTGAAATACTATCCCCATAAGTCATTTATATTTGCTAGTTGATAAGAATGTTCATCAACTAGATGGGCTCAACAGGAGCTACTTGATAAAAACCAATGCAGTTTTACAGGTGGTGGTGGTGAAATCTTTCTGTATCTGTTATCCAGTAAATCATAATCCACTGAAAAAAGAACTTTGCAGCATCAGTTTCAGTAATCACAAGAATGTGTGTCTTAAAGTTTTTGTTTAATTTCCTAGCTTTTGGCTTCATGAACGTTAAAAATCTTGCCTCATCTTTCTTATAAGCCTGTTTCTGCCCCTCCTTCCCTTTCTTTTTTCCTTTTTCTGAGACTGCTTTTCTCCGTCTCCAGTCTAGCAAGCCATCCTGTCTCTGTTCAGATGAAAGAGGCATGTAAAACAACACCCCCATCCCAATATTTTTGGGGACCTTTCTATTTGCCGCAAAGTTTATAAGAGCCACAAGATATGGTCTGAGTTCACCCTGTACCCACGCCACCAGGTGTAGAATCCAGTCTCAGAAAATACTTGTCTAAGTTTATAATCTGAAGTGCAAAACTGCTCCATACAAAGGAAGAGAGCAAAAGGCTTCCAGTGGGCAGCCTGTTCTCATTTTCTCTCTTTCCCCCTATAACCTGGGCATAATTTTCACTCTGTTTCCCTTTTTGTGCTTGTAGTAATTTCTCTCCTTCTCTAGACCCCTTTCTTGGAGGATGGGGCCCATCAAATGGTTGGCTGTTTTGGATAGCTACCACCTATTGTGGGCCACTGCGTTGCAAGACATAGATCTGATTCAGGAGAGTGAACTTGGTGCAAACTTCAGTTCATATTTTGCGAGTACATTGCGAGTACAGCCTTTTGGAAAGGTGGGTGAAAGCACTTACTGCATGGCATTGTCAATTATTAGTGGGCATGGGGCTGCAATAAGTGCTATGCCCCTGGCTACAGTGTCAGATGGTGTGAGCTGGCAGAGCTCCACTGACATCAAAGCTTCTGCAGCCCCAAAATATGACACAGAGTGGTATGTTTTCCCCCTCTGTTTAAAGCTGGAGGAAAGCATATGAGCAGTTTCTAGCTCTCTACAGTTATACATCTTTTCTGTTGGTTTTATAGTTCAGAAGAAAGCCTTCTGGAAGGCCCATTTTTTCTTAAAGAGCTAGAGGAAGAAAAAAAAACCCATCAAGTTTTAAGTATTTTACTAGGATTTGTAATTCCTCCTCCAGTCTGGGCTGTATTTCTGAGAACATACAGGAGTTCTGCTGCACTGAATATTTCAAAGAATAGAAGAAACCTTGTTCTGCAGGCACTCTTTCAGCCATGGTTGAAGTAGGATAGCTAAAGTTACAGACACCAAAAAACTAGAGGATTCATCCTCAGCAAAGAGGAAAACTTTAAAATTTTTACTAGGAATCCTTTGAATCATCTTTCTAGAGTAAGAATCATGTGATAACCCCACAGGAAACATGTTGTTCAGGTTTTAGGGCACAATTAAATGGTGGCCAGGCACAGGTTCCTGATGCATCTATTACTAGTGAAAAGGTCAGCTCCTTTCACAGATGGAACACCAGGTGTACGGGCAAAACATTTCAAGCTTTGTAAGACAGTTGTCAATGTCAGTTTGTAAGCTAAAAGGAAATGGCACTGCTTTTGTTTACACTTTGGGTACCTCTGCATAGTACCTTACAATGAAGTTCTTCCGCTATGGTCGGAACTCACTGTAATTTCTATGAATGTCGTTATTATGGCACCCAGTCTAAGATAATGGGTCTGAGGCCAAGCTAATACAACCAGTGTCTCACTACAGCTTGATTTCATTTGGCATGGTGTCTTGGTAATTAGAGTCGTATATCTCTAATAAACTCAAAGCATAAATAAGAGAGTTTGATCAGTTGGCAAAATGTTTAATATATATTTAAAAACCCCCTGTAATGTTAGTACTGGGTACTTGAGAAGTTGGGTCTCTCTCAAAGCCAGACCGTATCTCATCAGAGGAGTCATGGAAGTACACTGGCTTCTCTGCACATCTGTGCCTGGTAAATAGCATCTTTGTTGATTTTTTTTTTTTTTTAAATATATTTTCTATGTTATGAAGGTTGTGTGTAGGCTTTTGCCATCATCGCAAGAACAGTTAAACAACGGTCCTTGGCTATAGTCCTAATAAGCTACTTTCCTCCCTGGGAATACTGGGATCCAGTGATGATCTGCATATATGTGTATGTATGTTTGTGTATGTGTATTTTGTCTGTCCCCTGATATGTGTTTGGGATTTAATGTAGAAAATAATACTGAAGGTGCATACAAAACTCCTTAAAATTTCTACAAGCTAATTTGTTAAGCTGGCTTTTTAGTCTCTGCTGGAAAGGACTGAAAGACTGGACTGTACCACAAAATGCAGGTTGGCAGACTGGGAAATTATTGCATGAATGCAGACAAGGGGAGGTGGAGCGTATAAAGGAAACAACTCTCCTCTCCACAAAAAACCCTCAGTCACAATATGCTAATCATATTCATCATCACTGCAGTAGAAATATAATGACATGGGTCTTTGTCTGAGAGCAAGGCTTCCATAAAGCTGTCAAGATGCTTGATTACGTTCTTCCGTTGTATTTGGCTGCCACAGACCCGCTAAGTAAAAAAAAAAAAAAAAAAAAAAATGATAAGCAATACTCTTTTTGAACTGGAATAATGTACTGACTTTCCTGTCCTCTTGTTATTAGGGAAAACTTCCTAAGGACAAAAATTTTCACATCTTTGTTGGTTGCAAAATATAGTCAGTTTTACAAATAAGCTTCTTCCCAAAGGCTACAGTTTTTGAAGAAACCATCTGCTCAATCATTTTTTTCGTGGCAAAAAGAGAGACTGAGTGGCAGAATTTTTTTATATGCTGTTTACCCATAAGTTATTAATACCTATCTGACACCCACAGAGATTTTCAATTTTTGTCTTTTATTGAGTAAATCAATGTTGTTGAGTTGTCTGACAATATCAAAAAATGAGTGAGCATTGTTTCTGATCACCTCTGTGGTACGGCTAACAATGCCAGCTTGTTTATAAATAATGTCATCTGTTGCCTCCTCTTGAGTGCTTTATCCCACTGACTATACTTCCCTTGTCCTTTATTTGAGGCATCTGCCTGTGCTGGACCTGGTATACATAATGACTTGAGAGACTTGAATAAAGAGAGCTTATAAGGTGTAATAGGCACGTACAAATATCTTCTGGAATTTAGTCTCAGCAATGTCACAGTATGTTCCTAATGGTCTTTAAACTGCCTTGAAGTCAAATGTCAGTTCTGAGTACTGCTGATGGGAAAAGTCACACACACAAAAAAACAGTTTAAAAAACAAACAAAACCCTGACACCAAAAACCACAAAAAACCCAAAGCAAAACAAAAAACCAACTAATGATCCCAGAAAATGGCTACTATTTCTCATGAATTTGCTGAGTCTGATAGAACTGTGTTTGAAATGGAAAAATCTTACTTGACAGAAGAATCTTCAACTTCTGACAAGAAATAATAAGGAAAGGTTTTAGACTGAATTTTATAATTATCTGATGACTTTTCCATGTTTAGTATATACTAGTAAGAGCACTACAGGATTTAAATTAGAAGACAAAAAGAAGGGTCTGTTGCGATAGGTCTGGCATATGTTTAAGGCAGCTTTACCCTCAGATTCCTTCAGGGAAGAATTTAGATGTACATCGGAGTATTTACCATACTAAATGAGAGTCAGAGGACAAAACCAATAAAGTTTTATCAGGCTTTCTTTTTTTTTTTAAGAGCAAAATTTAACTATTTCATCCAAGAATTTCCACTGGGATATTTCAATTATGCCAGCTTCTGTTAACAGTTTCAATGGGGGAAGGTAATCCTATTGCTCTTTGAAACATCTTGGCTGATGAATACTCTCCAGTACCTCTGTTGACTAGGAGCTGTGGAGTCCCTGTTCTGGAAGTTCGATTGGGATCTATGCATTTAGTGTTTTAACATAAACTTTGTAGAAATCAAAGTTTATCCAAATGTAGTAGAATTTTAGAAATCTTACCAATTTATTCTTTTTCTTGGTAATTGAATTAGAAAGCAGAAGCTCTTCTAGAACAGAATACATAAGATGCTGTCTGTTTGCTACTTGAAAGTCCCTTTCAGCGTCTCAAAGACAGACAACAGAGTTTTGACATGCTTGTTGAAGGATTTGAGGAGAGAGGTAACTTCTTCACTGCAGAAGCTTTTATTTTGACTGCACCAAGTAAAATCAAAATCTTTTAGAATAAGCTTGTTAAAATGTAGAGCTCAAATAGTCTCAGCCCAAAGAGAGAGCTGCCATATTCAGAAGTTCTCCAAAAATGGGCCACGATTAGAGTTACATCAGAAAAACCTTGCTTTACTAATTGCAGCTAGTCTGTGTGGTTTGAGTTTCGTGTGCTTGTTTTGGGTATGTGGGAGGTTTTTTTGGGGGGGTATGTGTTTATTTGGTGAAGGTAGGAACCAAGGAACAAGGATGATGGAGGCCTGATCAAGATGTCCAGACTACTATTATTGCAGAGAGGTAGTATAAATCATATGGTAAGGTATGTTAGTTTGAAATGGAGACCAAAATGCCCAGAAACTCAGGATCCTGGTTTACAGTACTCTATGAGCTGAAGACACTTTGCCAATTCTTTTGTTCCTGTGGTGAGTCAGGAAATATTTAGTACTTTTCTTGAGAATGTTGTGAAATATCAGGCTTTTCTTAAAGAATGTCTAACTCTGGTAAGAGAGAACTTTGCAACTCTGAGATTCAGACAAACTTTTATTGTTTAAATTCACAGAATATGTGGGAAAGATCTGGCCCTGATCTTTGTAGCAAGGAGTGTCGCCTTCTGTGACACTGAATTGCCACTACTCTTGTAGACAAGTCAGATAGGTAATGCTTGCTCAGTTGTGCCAGATATACAGGAGTTCTGAACAAAATGAATCACTGGAGCTACAGAAATGGAAATTGAAATCAGTGTGCCAAAACTGAAGCACTAGTATGATAAGAGTGAATGGCACATGAGCGTATGATTTATAAATTGTAATTTGATATATTTTGAGGAAACGTAATATATGTAAATGATGTCCGCATTGTGAGATACTGATATTGCAATATAGATGGATGGCACAGTAGTTTTGGACTGCTCCAGTTTCTGCATAAACTTTTTGTATGTGTTTAACTGATTAACTTATCTTTGACTTGTCAGGTGTGTTTTTTCTCTTAGCTCTTATACATGTAAAATGGCAACAATTAGCTACAAGTCTGTGAACTATCATGCACAAATGAAATGGATAGTTTCCAAATATGGTAAATCTCTAGAATGGAGAAGGTTCCACCAAAAAAGACAATTTTTTACATTATTCGTTGTTGTTGTTATTTATTATTTCTCATTTGTTAATTTATTACATTGATAGGACAGGATGAAGAGGACTATACCGGTACTTTGCACTTATGATTCTAGTGTTTTGTCATTGTATGTTAATAGCTTTCTTGTGACACTGTTTTGTTCTGCACGGTATATTCAATTAAAGTATTTCAGAACGTTTTACTGCAGATCACCCATTCAAAGGATCCAGGGGTAGTGGGACTGTGACTTGAAATAAGATGCAAAGCTGAATAAACTTCCTGGCTGTTTCTACAGACTCTGAGAAGTCAGAGGAGAAAGTTGTTGTACCAGAGGTAGAAATTAGGTGGTGTTAGTGTGTAATGAGAGGTCAGTCGTAGCTAAATTAGGAGCACCAAAACAGGCACAACTTGAGATATGCTGAAATAGGCATCTGTAAAGGAAGAAGTGAGCCTGGACAATGAGAGCTAGACTCTGAAATGACTCATGTGCTGACTGTTGCTACAAGTTCAAGAATCTTCTAGCGTGATGGTTGGATATGCACTCTTGAACTTGTAATAACAGTCAGTTCATGAGCCTGACGAGGACCCAGAAAGGCAAGACGTGGCTGGGATTTCAGATAGGCCAGAATTGAAACTGCATTGGAGATGTTGAAGGGCAAATTTACAAATGATGCAAAGAAGTGGAAGAGGGCAGCATTGTTTAGGATGATGTCGGTAAAGAAGCATGAGTTAATATATCTAGCAATAAATGCAGTACATTGTGCAGTATCCTAAAGGGACATACTACACACTCTGGAGGATGTGGATGAACTGTCCACCCATTCTTGGCAGTCTCCACAATTTTAAAGTCCTACATACCAAGGTTACAAAACAACATTTAAAGAATGAGACATCTGGGAACTGAAACTAGAGCTGCATTATGCTGAAGATAAATATGTTTACAATCAAAGAGTCAAGTAAAATAAAGAAAAAATAAATAGAGTGGGCAGAGTTGGTTTCTCGTAATCTGGAGTACATGGCTCTTCCTTTTGTATTTTGAGGCAGTTACCCAAAGGAAATAGAGAAGTCATAGGATTACTGATTTAGTGGTAGCAGAGACGTTTTACAAACTCAGCTGGGGTGGCGGGGGAGTTGTTTTTTGGTGGTGGTTTTAGTGTGGTTTTGTTTGTTTGTTTGGGGGTGGGGACGGAGAGGTTGGGGGATTTTTTTTTGTACCGCAGGCTTGTGTAGGCCCTCAAACTCATCCTTTTTCACCTTCCTTCTCAGTGATACGAATAGCTTTTTAGTGCACCTGACTTTCTCTCTACAATTTGTCACAACCAGAAGTTAGTGAGAGGGGGGGAGGTTATGCTATGACCACTCTTACTCTTGATGCCATTTACCTCTTAATTTGCATGAATATCACATTCCAAAAAGAGGATTTTCTTTGTTTTAAGAACAAGATATTTAGTCACTGTTACCCATGTATCATACACTAATAAAATTAGTAAGAGGAGAAATGTTACAGTAAAGCATATTAAGTAAGGAACACTTCATGGAATATAGAAAATATCATCATAAGTGACAATAATTAGCCTTGAAAAACTAGCAACTGCTATTGCTATAAATATAGCTGCACCAAAGAGGTTAAAAAAGAGGAGGTATTTAAAGGTATTTTAATACTTTTACTATGGTAACTGCATGGGTGCAGTCATAAAATGCTAATGTGTGAGAAGAGATAAATACTAAATATCTAATAATAACAGAAAAAACTTACGCATCTTTCTTTTGCCAGGTATTTACTGTATGAAAAAGAAACATCCTTTAAAATATGGGGTCTGTGTCCCGGACAAACTTGCAGGGACTTAAATTGGTGGCTCTGAGTGGGTTTATTCCACTTTTTTCATTAGCCTCCTAAGGCAAGCTTTTAATGGAGTTTTGATCTCTCTTGTATTTGCATGTAAGCAGCTTTGAGCCCTTGCAGCAGGGTGGGCAGAGCTGGTTGATGGATGTTGCGCTGAGACCTGTTCTAGACGTTGTGGGGAGTGTGAGAACGTGTATTGGCATACCCTGAGAGAACTGTAGGAACTGAAGGGATACATATGAGAAGCACCTGCATCAACAAGGCCTGAGAGAGGAACCTTGAAATGTATCCAAAAGATGTACCCTGGCAAGCAAACAGGAAGGGATGCACACAAAGTCCATCAGCCAATTAGGGGCATGTGAACTGCTCGTGCTGCGAGTGAAGAGCCAAGAACATGTTAACGGGTGTGGGTGATTTCATTAGTTTTGGGGTATAAATATAACTGTATTAGAACAAATAAATGGCTTCTTGCTTGATCATATTGATCGTGTGGCAGAGTCCATGATTGAGTTCCCGCAAGACGTGATGTCTGCATGAGCAAAGCTATCAGCATAGGAAAGGCAGATGTGCTGTAAAGCTTTGGCAGAAAAAATCATTGTTATGCCACGATGTTGTCTACTGGATGGGAAGTGGTTTAATGCATTGTTGTGTGCTGGTCTGAAGCCACTAAGGAAGGAAGCTAAGCATCAGACTAAAAATAGGCTGGTGAATCAAACCCCTCTTCTGGCTTGTGAGGAGATGTAGACCAGGAAATCCCTGCAACTTTGAGGCAAAAAAAAAAAAAAAAAAGATCTGGCTGTGGCTTTACCATGGCACAGATGATGCTGTATCACCTCAGTTTTCACAGACAGTTCTGTAAGCCAACATTACATGCAACAAAGTGATCAGTTACTGTGAAATTACAGGTTGAGCCTGCATTGCTAAACCAGAGAGCAGCCTTCAAACTTTTCCTTATAAATAAATTACTGCTGGCCAAGTTTGAGATAATGTCATTGAAGCTTCATATTGCAGTCCTAGAACAATCTGGATTTGGGCCAAGGGGTTAAACTGAACATGTTTTTGTAAAACTGTGGGAATGATCTGATCAGGAGGGACTTAACCTGGACTTTGACAAACACTCTCCAAGCTTAACCATGTCAGCAACTCTGGAGCCTTCTTGGTGGATATTGGTGAGAGGCTGTACCTCCAACTAGAGCAAACTCTTTCCATTCCAATCCTTGTCCAGCTGTTGTCTGCTGAGGACTGGACTGGGCTATACTATGAAGGTGACACACATCCTATTTGTCTTTTCCTACATATGACCAAACACACTGTCCCAATACCATACCATGCCACAGCAACACGGCGTCATTAGCTTATGGTTAAAGATTAGATGGGAGAACCTAAACTTGAGCAAGGTGACAATGACTACAGACAATGACTGACAAGAGCATTTGTAGACACCCTTGTGATGAGACACCTTTCTGGGGAGCTCAGCAGTACCTCAACATAAAACCTCCAAAGAGCACAGGAGTCTCCTCACCACCATGACCTCCCTGAGCACATCAAGCCCATCTTCTCCACCATGCTGACTTACTATTTGGCACTGAATCAAGTTCAGCTCCTCAGCCCTTCTATTCAGAGACCCATGGCTTAGGCTCAGGTCTGCTGAAAGGCAGCTGACAGCTCTGTGATTGACAACTTTCTCTTCAGACTTAGTGGAACATTCTTGTGATCAAGATACAGGCCTGTGCCCAAAACCAGATTTTCCAAAGAGGGCAGTGTAAGATCATATTATAAACTTACTCAAGAGCTAGAGACCCTCACAGATTTCATATCCTACTCCAAGTGCAAAATACATCTCTTTGATCTTGGTTCCTCTAAGATAAACATGTAGCTGTGTGCAGGTTTGTTTTTTTTTTATTTCCTACCAAAACAAAACACTTCACTGCAAATACTTTTCCCCTTGAGGGACAAGAGTACTAATGACACATGACAGATGCTAGTCATGGTTGCTTCGTACGCTTCTGGAAGGCACTTGGGTGCTACAGGGTTGTTTTTGGCATAAGAAGTTTTAGAATAATGCAACTGGAGCTTACATTGGTATTTAAAGTTAATCACCTACTTTCAGTTCTTTAGCCATTGAGTTGAGAATCATTTTTAAGCCATGTGAAGTGCAGATCTCAGGCAGGAAAATAAGTTATTTTTCTATCTGAAATCAGTGCATTAGTAATAGATGATTTACGTTCAAGGGAATTTGAATTCCAGTCCTTAATGGCAATGTATAAGAAGTGCATGTGTGTGAAGGGGGAGAGAAATTTCAAAGAGCTACTGAGGGAAGCGACTCTCTAATGTTCTTTCCTGGCCCACTTGCAGTGTTGATAAAGATGCTAATGGACCTCTGTTGTGCATGTATCTATTTTGATAACTGTAATGCAGGGGAAAAAAGCATTAAGTTGAAGTGCTTCTTCTCCAGGGTATTTATCGAGCTGTTCTACAGAAGCCAAACCTGGGCTCCTAGCTTAAACACTGGCTTCAGATATTAAATTCTAGAAGTTGCGTATGTGGCATGCACCTTGTCAGAGAGGAGATTAAGGCCTGTAATTTTCATCTATTCTTACAGTCATCTGACAATACCTAGGTTTTAGTTTTATTTACTGTAGACTGGGTAAATGCAAACAAAGGCAAGATCCTTAGCATCTGAAAGGGAAGTTCCTGTCCTAGTCACAAGGTTCAGCAATTCTTATATACAATCTAGTCTGTACTGCATGCCTCTATCCCAAAGCCTTGCAAAAAGAAGATGGCTTAGCTACTAGCTAGCAGGTTTGGACTGTCATTTTGGCTGAAGATGTATAGCATGAAGTTTTGCATGCCTCAGCAAGAACATCTGTTTGGCAGCTGCTTCTGATTTCAAATCAGATACAACATCCTACCTCCCCACAGTTACTGAGGACTGCAGATGGGAGGAGTTAGCTGTTGCTTCCAGTTCTGTTCTGATCAGCTTACACGCCAATGGGACAACCACTAATGCAGAGAGCACTCAGCAAGCTTGGCTTTTTAGCTGTCAGATAATCCACAACATGAGAATCTATAAGAAAACTGAGTATTTGCAGAAAGTATTACCAAGTGTGTTGGAACTGACCATTCATTTTCATGTTTTGAGGAGATAAGACCTCATCCAGTATCATGGAAGAGACCTGAGCATTTCTCAAGTACAATAAATGTCAAAGCAGGTCTCTAAATGCCCTGTAAAAAATCTACCTGCTCCATAGAGAATGATACAGTGCTTGTTGCTATTCTCATTTGTTCTTTGTAAGAAGACCTATCTCTGTAAAATGGCATTGAAAAAAGGACTTATTGCCAGGAGTATTTTGATTTTTGACTTGTTGCCATATCCACAAGGGCTTAATCAAGGGATTTCCCAGATCTCAGCTTGTAACAGCTTGTAGGCAGTCCAGGCAAGAGCATCTCCCACCACTGCCAGCAGGGCTGTGCTGCCTTGGGGGGCTGCTGGCTATGCCAGGCAGGAGCAAGCAGGGTGCTGAAGCCAGTGTCACTGGGGCTCAGCCACAACTTAGGTTCCATTCCCATGGAGCTATAGGATTGCAGAGCCCCGTGGTTCCTCTTTGCTCCACTCCCACGTGGCTCTGAGGTCTGTCTGCATAGTTCACTCATGGCCATGTGAAGCTTTTGCTGCAGTGGCTGACGCTGTCAGCAGTTATGATGATCCTTCTGCAGTTCGCTGGTGTTGCTGTATTTTCATGCATGCAAATTGCATTTGGTGAAACCTAACTCCTTTCTTCAAGTCCTGTGTACCTAACCAGATCTTTGCCCATCTAACACCAGTGACAAGGGGGAATCCAAGGCAGGGAGATAACTAGGAAGTGTAAGATGTTTTACAGAGGGAGGGAGCAGCTGGGGTGTATTCCCGTCATATACCTGGATATGAGCCCCAGTGCTATTGGTGCATGGTTTCAGATACGTCTCAGATGATGGTAAGTATGAAAATAGTGTAATTCCTGGCATGTACCACAGTTTGCTTGAAAAATACAATATTAAATGGCTTGTGCAATAATTTGGGAGTAAAGACTTTTTTAAAGAACAAGAGCTGATATAGCTGATTTGCCCAAAGACCAACTGAATAAAAAAATTCCATTGTTCAGTTCTTTGGCTGTTGTAAGTAAGCACTTGTCTAGTTATTTGCTTACAGTTGTTTGTCCAGTAGCTTGAGTTCATTTACCTCAATGAGCCTTCTGGGTGCACAGCGACTGCGGAAATTGTTAACAGGTAGCCGCCGAGTGCAGCTTTTTCCACAGATTTTGTTCAGCCTCTGAAAGAAAGTAATTGCTCTTAAAAGGAAATTTCAGTTTAGAAAACATGGGGGATATGAACAGTGGGGTTTGGTTTCAAACTATATGAGATTAGGGTACATGTTATCATTAAAAGTACTTTAAACAGGGCTATCTCTGAAACCAATTAGCAAGGGCTTTTAATTTTTGGGGGCATATTTTTAAGAACCTCTCTTTTAATATTTTATGGTAATCAGGTTCTCACATTTGTAATTCAGCAGTGTTCTCCATACAAATAACTAGTTCAAATTTTTAATTAGATTATAGTGACTATAGGAAAAAGTTTTTTCTAAAAGTAAAATTACAGACTTATGACTAATGCTGTACAAATTAGCATAAAGTAGCTCAGACCAAATTATCCCTGAGAGTTTGCAATTAGGAGCACCTGCTGTTGGTGCACTTGCTAAACTTTTATCAATTAATCATTACTTCCTCGGATAACAAGAACAAACCTGAATGTTGTGAATATTGAGAATGATTAATTGCCAGTGGTAAATAGCTGACTAGCTCCATTATTACTTCTATTTTAAAGATTTTCAGAAATGTGTCTGTCTGTTTTCCGAATGCATAAATTAAGGTAATGTACTCAGTATCAATTCAAATTTTTTTGTCCTACTTAGCTGGTAGCATCTGTTCTCAAACTTATCTAAATCTCAAAGACTTTCAGAGCATGAACTATCTTAGAGAACATTATTTTTACTGTTTTGGTTTTTTTTTCTCTTTTCCAAAATGGACCCTAATGTCAGATTTCTGAGTTCTAATGTTAGGAGACTAAATCAGTGGCTTTATTAATTATTTCAAATACTGGGTGTAGGGTAGTTTCCATCATTTGAAAACACCAACCTTTGACATTTGAAAAAAATATTTAATATTGTTAACATAATTGCCTAAGCTCATCTGTTTGTCTCAGCTTTATGGAATAGAATTGTCCTGCTTCTTTTTCAGTACATGCCTTAATATATAAGGGAGTATTTTGCCAGTGGTGTGTAACCTATGTGGGTGTTTGTCTTTCATTTTTCAAGAAGCCTCTATTTCCATGGATCTTAGACATTCTGAAAAGGTCAGTGAAGTAGAATACTAATTGATGGTTCAATAAATGATGTTATTTGTAGCCTTTTTCTTTACACTAATTGAGGGTTGGAGTAGATCTTAAATTTTGCCAATTCAGGAGTTCTTTAAGGCTTGTATAATCAGAGGCACTGCAGCTTCAGTATAAATTGGAAAATAATAAATTGAAGAACACGTCATTACAGCTGTTGAGTGAACAACAGCAGATCACTAAAATGCATGATACTGTGTTACCAGATTCCTAAGAAATATAGAAAAATCTGGAACTTATCAAGAGATACATGAAATGCTATGAAATGGCTAGAATTGTTTATCTTGGCTGTTCTGAGATGAAGTCACTAGATGGATGGAACAACTCTGAAGTGCAGCTTGTGAAAACTGCCAGAAATTAAGATTTCAGAAAGTTGGGAAAAAAAGGTTGTAAATCACCAACTGGGGGGGGAGGGGTGAAGCAAAAAGCTAGATATTTTTGACATGCCTCAGAGATTCAGAGATTTAAATGGAAATAGTACTGGTGAAAGGCTCTCCTCACTCACAGACCATCAGAGCTGTAAGGAAGAACCACTTTCTGATAACCCTTTGGCTTCTTAGAGAAGAATGTACTTGTGAGTTAAGTCTACAGTTTTATTATATTGCTCATGAACAGATAGTGCCAGTGAATATTGCTTAGATTACTTAGTCACATACAGTGAAATGGAGACAACAAAGGGGCAGCAGAAAATGTGTAGCTACCGTTTAAAACTAACCTAGCACCCGAAATGTTCTCAAAGATTTATGAACATAAAAAATGAGATAATAATAGCCTTTGTTCTAAACATTGCAATCAAGAGCCTTGATATGGTGCTGTGGAAATTCCTACTGAGAGCTCTTGGTGAGACAAGCTTAGTGCCTGTCTACGAAGCGCCCCATTATTTGGGGCACTGGGCTTCCAAGCAGAAGCCCAGCTGGAATCTGCTACTGCAGACAAGGCAGGCAGGGGAAGTTATGTTTGCAGGGTCTTTCTAGGGAGTAAAAGCAGTAGATTCTGGACCAATTCTCTGTATGTTTTTTTAGACTTTAACCTGGGTTGAAGAAGAGATTAAGCACAATGTAGCATTTCTGTACAGTTTTGTAGTGGATTTAGCCTGGCCAGCAGCCAAACACCAAACAACCACTTTGCTCACCCTCCCTCACTGGGATGTGGGAGAGAATCAGAAGTGTAAAAGTGAGAAAACTCATGGTAATAATAATGATAATAGTAATAATAGAATATGCAAATGAGTGATGCACAGTGCAGTTGCTCAGCACTTGCTGACTGATGCCCAGTCTGTCCCTTGGCTAGTGATCACAGAGCAGAGACAATCCAAAAACCGCAATCCTGGAAAAGCAAGCCTGAGCAATCCTTGAGAGAATCACAGAGCTTTCTGGTCCACCCTCATTAATATCCTGAACATGAGGTGATATTATATGGAATATCCCATTGATATATCCAAATGCCCATATGTGCCAGTGCTCCCCCTGAGCCCTTTGCACCTGCAGACTAGCAAAACACGGGGGTGTTGGAAATGTCCTTTGTCTTCCAGTAGCAACTAAAAATATTAGTATGTTATCAACATTTTTCTCATAACAAATCCCATACTGAAGCCAAAACACAGAGCTATTTTATCTATTAAGAAGAAAATTAGCTCTATCCTAGTGAACCCAGGACAAGTTTATATCAAGGCAACACTTGAAGTCAGCCTTAAGCAGCCATGTCATCCAAAGCCATGTTCTTCTCTAATGCTGTTCTGTCCAAACGTCCACGTATCTTCGGGACACATTGTATGAGAGTACCTGGCAGAACAGGTCTGCTGTAATGAACTCTCCTTTGTGATTAATTCCTACCTTGTGTAAAGTGACTATTTGAAAGCAAATATGATGCTTACATAAGGTGCTTAACATGTTTCAATAATATATATGCAGAAGATTAAATTATTTCATAATACAGTTATAAAAATTAATCTAAAATAAAAAATTTTGCTGAGAGCTTAGAGCTGAGGCATGTCAACCATGGAGGTGCATGCTGGAGCCCTGTGGGGGAAGCCTGGCAATGGTAGCCACGTAATGCATAAGCATAGTGAGGGGATCACCCCCAGGAAATGCAATGAGAACAAAATGTTGGCACCATGAAATGCAATCTTCATCAGAGATTCCGCTTTATTATTTCTTTTATGATTAATAAACTGGCCAAAAGTATAGTTTCAGCAAACAGCAATTCAAATTACAGAGCACCTAATCAGGATCATGCTCAAAAGCACAAAGATTTCTGCTGTTTCTCTTGCTGACATTTCTTTATCTCCCAGTTTAAAGACCAGGTACTTTTGACAGATTAAAATTTTCTCCTTCTACACCTTATCAAATGTAAGACAAACTGAATTTGTGTTTGTAAATGAGCCATTTGTACAAGGTGGTTGTGTACCTGCTTTCTCCTTTTCAGTAGCCTCAGGGTCTGTAAATCTGTTGTCTGCCTTTCTTTCCCTGTATTTGCCTCACTCTTTCACTGCACAGCTTTAGCAAATAAAGCTATTTTATGTGTGATTCAGCACTGAAACATAAGAAGAATCTTCTCGGTTGCTTCGATAAACCCTGGATCCCACTCATACTTGCACAATGCTCCGAATAATAAATAGCTTTGGTCATTATGGGTGACTGTCACCGTAACTCTTACATGAAGCTGCTACCACACCATAATGAAAGACATGGCTGCTACTGGCTCTGCTCAAAAGAAGAAAAAACTCTTAAATCCTTGGGACAGATGCTGAACATAGCAGCATTGATTTTAAAGGAGAGGCAGTGACTGACATGAGTTGAGTATATAACCACATAAGTATATATAGGTCACCAGGGAGCTGATGTTTCAAACACTTCTGCTAGGTGTTCCCTTTGGCAGTTTTGTTGGCCTAGTTGGGAGCAAATAATGAGGAAGAATAAAGTGATTTGAGTGACCACTGTGTGGCACTTTTCTCTCTCTGCTTCTCTATATCATCAAATATTAATTTTAGTCATTCTGTATGCCCGTTCAGTCCCTTCTCTTCTAAACATAAGGCAGAAGTGTTACAAGAGTAGAAATTTCTCATGAGAGTTTCATCATTTCTCCATCTGGACTTGGTTGAAAGATTTTCTACAAAAGCTATTCTTGTAATACTGCCACTAGAGTCTTTGCCAAAATCAGAGCGAAAACAAATAGGTATCTTACCAAATATTTCCCCAACAATTGTAATGCATGTTCTCTTTGCTTTAGTTTTTAGACCAAAGAATGCAGCTGTTCTTACTTTACTAAGCTAATTCCCCACATTGTGACTACTACTATAGGCTTCTCTTTTTAAACTGTGCTTCCATGTGGCTGCGTTTGAGTTATGCTCATAGTTCATTTGGAATAAATAAACTGTAGTTGAGAGCTGGCCCCAAAATACAGTACTAGAATGAGAGCTGTGCTTTGTGGGTTTTTTTGGTGTGTGTGTGATTCATATGCAGGGGAAAAATCAACATAAATGGTGGTGGGCACATACCCAAAAATCGACTTTATGTGCCAATGCTTTTCTTCAGTTCTGTTTTTACTGATCTTACAGCAAGTCATGAAAAGAGAGTTCTTGTCTTTTCCCAGCAAAGGGCTTGCCTCTCTTGACGCTACAACAGCACCTCCATTTCAAGTCATGATAGGAATGTAATCAGAATCAGAGGTACTTATGGCCCTTAACGAGCTGGTCATACATTGATTGGAGCTAGTTGGTGTACGTTAGAACAGTCCCATCTGTATGCTAGACGGCTCCAACTCAATCTGCTGAGATGGACTGATCCAAACCATCAAGGGCTGAGAGCAAGCTCTTCTGCCCAGTCAGAGAGCATCTGAGTATGAAGGAAAAATTGTTGTACTTCAGTTATTTGTTGAGAATGTTCTTGCTCCGGCAGGGGGATTGGACTAGATGATCTTTCGAGGTCCCTTCCAATCCCCATCATTCTGTGATTCTGTATAGCTTGCAATCATGTATATGTCACCATTCATATATATGCTAACATTTTGTGAATCTAACCTTTGGAATTCTTTCAAAAATTGCAGTGGTATTTGGATCAGTTTGACTTATGCAAACAAGTCTGTCTGGTTTTTTTATTGTTCTGTACCAATTAAATGTTAGCTCATTTTGACCAAATTTAATGGAACAATGGAAGTTGGAGACCATCAAGTTTTCTCCTAGTTGGCAAAACGTGTAAAAAGCTGTCATTTTACATGTTAGATACCTGTTAGAAAAGCAGGAACAGCTACAACCAAAGTTTTCATCAATGGCTACACACCAATCTTAGAGAAATCAGTCTGTTACGCTGCTAGTGTTCCTTGGGGCTGAATAAATTGGTTTCACAGTGCTACCCATTCCAATCTTTTTCCTGTGATAATTTAATTGTTGAAAAGTTGTTTTTTACAGGATGTCTCTTGGAGATTGTCAATTGCTCAGTATCACTATGTCTAAATTTGTGGGAATTTGAGATGGTCTTTTAAATTCTGTTCTAGTCACTTAGGACACATTTCAAAGACTTCCATGATGCTGTAGAGACTGAAGTACGACTTAGCATGAGCTACATTTACTCAGTAATTATCTATGGACCCTAGTTTTAACAATATATTTCATTTCCTGTTCTGCGAGATCAATGTAGTCAATAAAAGGCTGGTTTCTTTGAATGTAGGAAATAACTGAAATCTAAAATTGGATATCATTATAACAGACATCTTAGGAACCCCACAGAACAAACGAGATTAGGTTATGTACACAGGCCTTGTTAGAGGTGACTGACTCTATTCCTTTCCTGAAAAAGTTGTTTTACTTGCACACATGCAGTGCTAAGTAATTGCCTTCTATCATTAATCCATTTTTCAGTACAAATTGGTCTCATTAAAATTGGCTAGTGAGAGTTAATATGGCAAAGTCTTCTAGAGAAATGAGTTGCTGCATGTGAACAGGCAGTCTTAGATCTGCCTTTGCTGGCTGGCAGGGCAAAAATTGCAAGTACTGTGTTCCAGCAATAACAATTACAGTGCATACTATGCAACAATATGTCATTGCTCCTTGTTTACAGCAACATGGCAAGGCTTGCTGGTATTACCAGACCCTTGAAAATACCCTGGAAATGGTTAAATCTCACAAGGTCAAACTCTATTCCACTGTACCCCTGCAAGTCATAAACAGCAAGAATGCTGTAATTTCTCAGGTGAGAGAGTTAAACTGTGGAGAGTGTCAGCATGATTTATAGATCTTGATTTGTTTAGGCAAAGGGCACCGTGTCTTTGTGTCATGTATAGGTTGTGCATATCTGCAGAGACAATCGGTATTTGACGTTGCTCTGTATTCCCGAGTAACTGCGTGCTCAGTACTGTTCGCCTTTAGCAAACATTCTTCGCTGTTTTGCATTAAGTATATTCAGTGATTGATAGTTTTTTTGTTCAAGGATTGATAAATGTGAATCTGCTTTTCATTTTTGCCTAAAGGGACCCTTGATGGAGTGGAGCTTTTAGGGATGTTTTTTTCTATAAGCTTTGAAAAGAGACTGAAAGACTCGATGTTGATTCACTGGGGAATGTGAGTTACAACGTGTGGCTTGGTCTATCACTCATTATGTAGCATAATTAACTAAGTGACCAGTTCTGATGGGAATAAAAATGCTGTTAGTTTTCTCAGAGAACATCAGTGGATGAATATTCTTCAGCAGACTTCCAGCCAAACTCCAATCTGAGAAACAAACTATGCTGTTTTATGAGTGAAGAGCAAAATCACACGGGACTTGTATAGAAGCAGTGGAAAAAGGAGCAGTGCAGAGAGGGCATCTTCATGCAGAGTGGAGCAACTATTTTGCCAGGCCTTGAGTGGTAGTGGTTTTTGAGGCCTTCACCAAGAATAGTGGTTTGAACTGTAGAAAAGCACACCTGCAAGGTGAGGTATGTGTGAGATCTATGAGTCAAACCTATGGAGTCTGTCTCAGCAGTATGTTACTGAGAGGGGAGCAATGAGGGAGCGCACACTGATACAGAGTGATTCCAGCACCAGCCTGCAACACACCTGGGCAGTCATTCCAGTTGTTTCTCCTTGGCAAAAGGTGACTGCAGGCACCTGGCTGCTTCTTTCATCCTCTAGCTGTGCCCTGCTGTGTCTGCCTGGGTGGCTCTTGAGCTCCTGGCCTCCGTTGCCTGCCTAGGTGTTGGGGTGCTGTGTGGGGAAGGCATCCTGAGGGCAGGCCTGTGGCACCCCGCTGTTCTCCCTGCACACCTCTGCTGCCCCTGGTCGTGGTGGCCAGCCCAGCCGTGTGGTGGGCAGTCAGCTACTTCCCAAGATAGCTGGGGAAGAATAAACACGGAAAAATATGAGACAAACTTGTTTGAAGGCAAGAGGAAGATAACTAAGGTCCTGCAGTCCCTTGCCCACAAGGAAAATTTTAGGTATGTGAGTAAGTTTGGGGATGTGAGCTTTTTGTTTGTTATGCTATAGGGTTCAAAAGAGAATAATCTGTTTGTCAAAGCTCTGTGCCATGTATCTAGGGTAGAGTTCTATGGACTTCTGTCATTTAAAAAAAACAAACACAACAACAAAACCACCAGGAAAAAACTAAGTCTTAACATAGTTGGGGAAAAAAAACCCAAAGCACCAAACTGAAAAGGTGTTCATATCTGTGCCCTAAAACTGGAATATGAATATAGTTATAAGGCTATAGTTATAGCCTTGAATATAGTTTGGAAACAGTGTTCAACATAAGAGGAAACAATCAAATACATAGATATTAAGGCTTCACATATAAGATGCTTATTTAAACCAAAACATCCAGAAAAATTTTAGCAATGAAAGTGTTATGTGAAAATGAAGAGAGAGCATTTAAAAGAAAAAAAAAAAAAAAAAAAAAAAAAAAAAAAGTAATCCCTTATGAAGTTGCCAGGATAAAAATCAAAACCTTCTGCAAAACCTTCTGATGATCATATAGCTTTTGCATCATAAAAATGTAAATGAGGAGTCTTTATTCCTAAGCCAATTTAAAGACTCGGCTGAACATTAAATACAGTGTTACACTAACGAGTTAGCCACGTCACAAATGAAGAACTACGCTAATTCTTCGAGCTTAAGGTGGCAGCTTTGTCTAATACCTGTAACCTCTTCCTTCTGCTCTGTATTCTGCTTTTCCTGCTGGCCTAAGAAATCTCACTGCTCTCATTGTGAATTGGGAGGGGAAGAAAGCCGCCAGAGAGGTAAAAAAATGATTATACATATGAAACAAGCAGTGAGTAATGTAGCTGCTGGTGACAGTAGCAAAGTCAGAATATAATGAAAGGCTTCATTTCAGTATCATGCAAATGATATAAAACATACAAACAATGGGACCTGAAATGAAAACATCTTGAAAGAGAGGTAGGCAGGGGTGAGGAGAGAAGGCAAGAAAGGGTCTGATACGTACCATATTACCTTTAATAGTATTAGCTCGGGGAATGTTTCCATTTCCCTTGTTTGGTTTGCTCGGTTTTTGTTTTTATTTTTCCTTTTGCCCTCATCCTTATTTTCTGCCTTAACTTTGTGTTTGGAAGGAAGTGGTAGTCCTCAGCAGCCACAAGGACTGCAGTTATTACTGTGATACTGGGATTGCTTTCTTGAAAGAGAATAGTAGCCCGTTAATGCAGGGGATACTTTGGGCCAAAGGAACCATGGTTGTTGTATGTGGGAACAGTGAATCACAACAGCTGAGACATAAAACAAATATATATGTGTTTCTCGTTTCCTAGATGAAGGGACACTTTTTCAGGTGCTATTTGAATGGCAGTGATTAAAGAGGATTTTCAGGTTAAATTCAAGTACTCCAGTTGCCTGTATATAATGGTGGATATGAATTTGTAGTGAGTGTTTTGCCATCCATTAGATAGAAAATTTGTTTATTGTGGAATGAAACAGCATCTTTTGAACCTTTTTAATTTGTCAAATACATGTAATGAGATAAAGTTAAAGAAAAAAGTAGTGGTAGCAGTTATACAATAGACATATCAAAATCTGTTTTTGTTTTATGTAGCAGTGGCATTTAAATTTCTCAAAAAGCAATTTCTTTAAAATACTAGCCTGAAAAATTTTAGGTATGGAATTTTAAAAATGCGCGAAAATTTTGAAGTTTCACAGTGGGTTTTATTTTTGGAAACAGCGGTTATTTATGTATTTACTTGATGTGAAACAAAGTGATGAGCTGGTTTTGATTGCAGGGAGCAAATATTGTGATCAAGGAAAGGAAAACCATGTTTGCATTAGAACTAAGTAGTAGCTGCTGTTACTGACTCTTTAAATCCAATCCAAACAAAAATATTTCAACTATTATGTCTAAATGCAGCACTAGATGGGGAGCATGTTATATTTGCTATTATTGGCAACCTGTGAAGTCACACTTATAGAACAGTTTGTTACTTCATGCAAAATATTTCTAAGAAACTCTTTTAACAAATAACTTCATTCTAATGTGCTTCTTTTTCACTCTATAGCAATTTTCGCTAAGATACATTTTTATGTTGGAGTGGGAAGGCAGACTTTGCTAAAAATAGCATTGCTAAGGACAAGCTTTCATGTATGCACTCACATACATACAAAAATCTAATTAATTATTATCATAAATAAGTCTAATGACTTAGAAATCAGAGCAGCTACATAAGATGAAACTGGGAGGTCCCACCCAACCCCTAAGCCTGTGAACAGAATCAAAAAAGTAACACACATGAAACACTGTCAGTCAGACTCTCTATAGGTTTCTGGCAAGAATGGCCAATTTTTTGCAGGCTTTGAGATATCTTTTGTTCCCTTGTATAGGTAGCACAGGGCTTGACACACTGTGATGTCTTTGCACATCCGAGAATCTGACCAAGTAACCTGGTATTTCCTCTCCCTACCCTGACAAGGTGCTGAATTTATCCCCACAGAGTGATAGCTCCTTTTCCTGTATTTCAGGGTGTGGGGTTTTAATGTTGTTGTTGTCCTACCAACAACTCAAGTCTGACAAAAGCTTCTGTATAGGTCCACCACTTCTTGGCCATTCCTGATTTGAACCAGTGCAGTTCCGATGATTTCAGACCTGTATTTTCCTGTGCTCAGACTGTGTCTCAAGACTCAAACAGGATGAATGTAGGTTGCCTAGTGTGCTACCATCCTGACTTTTTCTGGAGACTGAAATGTTACTATATATAACACAGAAAAGTGAAATGGAAGTCCTGTTTCAGGACTTTTTTGCTTTTATTTATTTTTTTTTCACCCTACTGTAGCCTTTACCACTTTCCAGAGAAAATAAGTTAAAATTACCAAAATTAATCTCTTGAAACCTTTAATCAAAGTATTGTAATGAAAACTGGGAGCTTTAAAACTCAGAAGTCTTATCTGCAGGAGGCAGCTAATATCATCTTTTCTTAAAAAAAATTTAAAAAAAAATCATATCACACAGTTGAAGTGAATTCTGTTTGGGAAAGGAATTAAGCAAGGTAATAGCTTAGGGCCAAATGCAAAAGCCTCTTCTTGCTCCCTCACCTTTGATCTTTTACCAGGAACTAGGGAGCAGAGCTAGGGGTAGGGATACGAAGCAGCCAATTTCTCTTGCGGCCTTTAATTGCACAAGCAGCAGATCCTGTTCCCTCCGAACTCCTTCGGGCCATTTCAGTCCTGAGCCTTTGGAGGGGAGATGAGGAGGGATGGGGGCTGCTGTGGGAGGCCATGCAGAGCCCTCTGGACAGTGAAACAAGCTGAGAGATACCAAGTCCTGCCAAATGCACAGAGTAAAACTGGGGCTATGTGTGTGCAGGATGAGAATGTAGGCTGAAGTTACTATAGTGATCTTTGTCTCAAGATCATTCATAGCAGATAAAACATCTCATGGAAATGTGATATTTAATCAACTACCCCAATACTTTTGGGTCAATGCAGTCTACAGTTGGGTAGGGAGCACCATGCTGAACTAGTTATCCTAAGCTTGTGTTTCATGCACTGCAGCTTAGGTGGGCCAGCAAATGGCTCGGTAACACCACCTGAAATATCCTGGCATATACCTGACAGCTCATTGAGAGAATATCCTGTAAAATTGATGACCTGACTCCATTACTCAATACTAGAATTGAGTTGGTGTACTGAGGTAAACATTGGTAAGGGTGTTTGGATGCTGTTACAGGAAATGAAATCCTTTGCATATATGGCAATATTTATTTTACATTTTGTGTGCTTCAATAGGAAATGAGCTCATATTTATCTTCTCTCTATAATAATAGTGAGAAGAACAGAGCTCCACAGAAAGTACAGCAGCAGTCTCCATGGAGTTTTGTTTTAAAAAAGCTGTATCCCTGAATCCTTGTTGCTTTGCCTAACACTTCTGTTTCTGCATAGGATGGAGAGGGCAAAAGCTGTTTTGAGATGCCCTTTCTGCTTGCTGGCTTACTTGCTGCAGTATTGCTAGGGGGAAAAAGTGGGGGAAGCAAAAGTGTTCTTGCTGAGTAAGGAGCAAGAGCTCACTCCTCTCCTAGTTTTTAGCAGTGGGAGGCTCACCACGGATCCTGGTGCTGTAGTGCAGGCACCAGTTTCAGGAGGGTGGGCTCGGAAGGGAGCTCTGCTGTGGTGGATGAGCACAGACAGTGTTTCAGTGCCTTGCACCATGCCACACATCGCTGCTTTTAGAGGTTTACTACCCCAGTGGCACTGACGTTGCCTTGGTCCAGTTCTGTGCCCCACATCTCCAGTGTGAGATTTCTTTTTGTCTTAGAATCATAGAATCACAGAATGGT
>NW_010300130.1:18076-28450 GCF_000700745.2 Antrostomus carolinensis | reverse complement strand
GGATGGCGCCCGTTAGTTGTCACGGCCCCGCACCCTGTGCTGGAGCAGCCCTGCAGCTGCTTGGGGAGCCCCTCTCCGTCATTTGCTTTCTGCTGTGTTCCTTCCTTGCCCTGCGTAATTTCTGTAGCAGATTAATGTGGTCGTAATATGACAGTTGCAAAACTGTGGAACTAGTACAAGAAATAATAGGTGGATTCAGTGGATGGCGCCCGTTAGTTGTCACGGCCCCGCACCCTGTGCTGGAGCAGCCCTGCAGCTGCTTGGGGAGCCCCTCTCCGTCATTTGCTTTCTGCTGTGTTCCTTCCTTGCCCTGCGTAATTTCTGTAGCAGATTAATGTGGTCGTAATATGACAGTTGCAAAACTGTGGAACTAGTACAAGAAATAATAGGTGGATTCAGTCTTAGGAATTTTGCGCCGGCTGTTGAAATACCATTAACTACAAAGGAGAGGTCTGACTTCCCCTTTGATACCCAGACCCTACAGCATACAGCCCATGCTGCTGCAGGTCTCCTTCAACCATTCCTCGGCATTTTAGAAGCCATTAGTGTTTAAAAAGTTCCTTCTTCCTTCCTGTTTCCTTTTCAGCAAAGCAGCAACTTTAATAAAGGAACACGTTGTCATTTAAATGAGTTCTGTTGTACAGCACAGCCAGCCTTCACACTTACAACATTTTCCTTTTCATACACACCTGACACTATATCTCTGGTCATACTTAGGCCCAGCCCGATCTTAATTGAAGCTGAAGGAAATAAATATACTCTTAAGACAGTAGATATTTTAAATTTTACTTGTCTAAATGGATATTTTTGTATTCTCACGTAGGTGCTCAAGATGCGGTGCTATGCATTGTGAATGCCCATTCTCAATTGCTTATTGCAGCCTCAGCAGCACATGCTTGGAGTTACTTCCAACTTGTCTTATCTGTCTTCTTCAGAGTTTCTGTTGGGTCTGCTTTAAAGGTGTAGCAGGAGAAGCATGGAAATTGTATACAATGTCATTGTCATGATCTGCATCAGCACAAGTTTATGTAAAACAGAAATGCAAGGTCTAGCTATTTCCAGCCTCTGTTGAAGAAAATAAGGCATCATTTTAAGTGCTCACTGCAGGAAAAAGTTGTTTCCTTTTACAATTGATACTTGAGCATCTTTTGACATGTTGAGTCCAGGGGATTTGTCAATATGGTAGTGCATACCTATGAAAATGTCAGATGTGAGAGAGGAAGAGAGTTTTCAAAGTGTTACCTTCTCCTGGCGGGATCAGGTTAAGACAGCTACTGAAGACAGCTAGCTACTGAAAGTTAGTGCTGTTTGCCTGATTGTGTTCAGCTCTGTGTCATTTTAGTGTTACTGTTAATTTCACTCCATATTATCTGACCAACTCTACTCTCTTACCACTCATAAAAAGGGAGGAAGTCAGTCTCGTGTGAAAGGGTTCTCTGCTGTTATTCCTTTTGACTGTTGTCTGTGGGAATAGATTATATTCTTGACGTGAGACTTTGCTTCAGTCTTGTGACCAATAAGACTAAACCAGGCACAAATGAGCTTTTCAGTGAAATAACACAGTAGTTGTGTTTGATACTGTATTTTCAAAATACTGCATGCACAATTTTTTGACTGGTTGACCTGGCTCTGTTAAATAAAATAATTACTGTTTTATCCTTTCCTTCTGTTTTCAGATACAAATGACTCTTCTGCTGAACTGAACCATGAGTCTTGCACTACATGATCTGCTCATTTGTTGTCGTCGCCTTGAAAATGAGAAAGCTGTGGAGAGGAGGGTAACAAATTTTCTTTTGGTTTGTGTGCCTCAACTAGCAATGAAGGGAATCGTTAATAATTCTTTTTCTTGAAATACATTTTCAGAAGGAAACTGAAAATTTCAAGCGACTTCTCCGTGATTCTGAAACGGTTCTCCAGCTGGACCGGAATTCTGATTCTAAACAAGGAAAGCAACTCAACTGGGATGCTGTATTTAGGTAGGTTTTTTTTTCTTTGTGAATAGTCATAATTTTCTTACACAGAACATTGTTCTTTTGTTTATCTGGCCTACTTTAATGCTTATCTTTCTGCAGATTGATTTAGACTTCTCATCAGCTCGTAAACAAGAAATTACTTATGTTAGTTTCAAGGGAATAAATTTAAAATAGCCAAAAACACAACACCTATCACGTGCAGAAAACTTAACCTATAAGGAAAGTGATCATTAGTTGAGTGGTCATTTTTCCTTGCAAAAATACTAGTTACTTTTTTTAATTGAAAATTATCCTCTGTATCTGATTTTTAATGTGTAGTTTATATGTAGATTAATAGCTCATTAGAATTATATAGCTGATTAGAATTTTTTGTCTTACTGAGTTCTTCAAGACACAATAGCAGGCTGTGGCTTGTGAACTAAAGAAGCTGTGCTGAGGTTTGTAGAGGCCCATCTTTGATATAATCTACTTTAAGTGTACTACAAGATTGAACTGATCATGACTGTGATAAGTTCTTATTGCAGCTGGGACCAGTGTTAAATTTCATGTTAAAAGTGCATCTGAAGTATTAGTTTTCATAAGCTGGTGTCTGGTCAGTTTTCCATTATGTTTTTTAATTGGACAGCATTGGAATAGTTCTTGTTTTGTAACTGTGCCAAAAATATCATAAGAAGTATTTGATAAATTTTATATGTTGCTTTTGAGATGGCCAATAACATATGAGAATACATAGGAGGAATACAAAAGTAGAGACTAAATTGAATACAGATAGTAGGTTAGAAAATCTACAGTAATTACCAGTGACAAAGCCAGTGAAAAGTTTAATCTATTCTTAGATCTAAAATCTAATCTATATGTTAATTTTAAGTGATGGCGAACTAGGACTTGAAGGTTTTCCCCAATAAAAACAATGAAGAGTACTTATTATTTTGTTATATAATGTTGCAGCATAAATAAAAAGATCTGTCATTGCTTTTTTTCCTAATTATAAATTGTATGTTTAGCATTATGCTAAATCTAAAGGAAAGTTTGGATCCTATTCAAGTTTCTTGTGGATTATCTTTAAAACTTACAGCTCCTTTTGTAGATTGTTTGCATATTACTTAGACTGTAATGTATTTCAGGTTTTTTTATTCTTTGATAATTAGAATTGTGAGAAGAACAAGCACTGACATTCTAGACCAAAACATTTGCCTGTTTTACTTTAGTCATAAATGTGCAGATCCTTGATTGATATCTCTTTTATTTTTGAAGTATCTTGCAGAAATATTTCCAGAAAGAAATGAAAAACCTGCAACTGACAAAACCAAATGCATCTGCTTCGACCCAAACTACCAGACAGAAAAAGATGCAAGAAGTTGGAAGTTTGGTCAAATATTTCATCAGATGTGCTAATAAAAGTCAGTAATATATATTCATATGGAATTACTGTTTTGTTTTGCTGCTTTGCTTTCAACTTTGAATTTTTACGCTGATGTAAGTTATCAGGGTAGGGTTCATCTTGCTCACTTCCAAGTGTTTACATTTTAAATATCTTAATGTGAATTGGTCCTTTGTGCTCTTTCTCTGTCCTTGTTGATGTTCACAGTACCTTTTTCAAATTATTCAATGTGCTTAGAAACGGCTTGTTTAAGAAGATTATTCCTGACAGAATTGTTTATGAACTATAGGGATTTTTTTTATTTTTACTAAACGTTTACAAACAATACCAGATTTATTTGGCACACTTTGGATTAATTACAATCTCACATTTTTTCTTCATGTAGGAGGACCCAGACTGAAATGTCAAGAACTTCTGAATTATGTCATGGAAATTATAAGAGATCCAACGAGTTGTGCTGCTTATGGATCTGACTGTAGTAGTATACTCCTAAAAGATATCCTCTCAGTAAGGAAATATTGGTGTGAGATATCCCAGCAGCAGTGGTCAGGTAACATTTTTAAGCCTACTTAGAAATATCTTTTCCTATTATAGAAGCATGTTTGGGTGCATTTTAGTTTGGTTGATTCCCTTTTGCAGTACCGCAGTGAGGTACTGCAGAAAAAATGGAGTAAAATAGTGTCAGCCTTGAAGGCTTAAAGTTCACAGAATCGCACAGGTTGGAAGGGACCTTAGGAGATCATCTAGTCCAACCCCCCTGCCAAAGCAGGTTCCTTACAGCAGGTTGCACAAGAAAGAATCCAGGCGGGTTTTGAACATCTCCAGAGATGGAGACTCCACAACCTCTCTGGGCAGCCTATTCTGTGTATGTCTGAAATAGCCTCAGTCAAACTGGTGTTGGTGTGCAGTTGTTTGCAGGTTATCAGATATTGTCTGGTATAGTTTTGATATAGTTAATATATTACTATTAAATTTTATTATCTGAGTTTTGTTGGCTTATGAAGGTCCGAAAAACCATTGAGTCACTGTTGTTATATGCATGTACTGCATATAAAGAAAAACCTACAAAGCTTAAGATTTAAATAGACAAAAACAAATTAAAAAGTTGGGTAATGATATAGCACCTGAACTGAGTGGAAATGCAACTGGAATTTTTCACTTTTCAGAGGATTGGATTTGACTTCAAGGCAGTTAACTTATTTAGCATGGAGTACGTTTATATATTTTGACTCATCTGATATGTACTAAGCTCTCATCTGTTTTCATTTGTTGATGTAGTAGAACAGTGTTTTGGGAAAAAAAGATCTTGGAAGCTTTACAGTTTAGTTGGTTGAATGTTGCACTGGTCTGCATCTCGAGTACTGTGTTCAGTTTTGGGCCCCTCACTACAAGAAGCACGTTGAGGCACTGGAGCGTGTCCAGAGAAGGGCAATGAAGCTGGTGAAGGGTCTGGAGAACAGGTCTTATGAGGAGCGACTGAGGGAAGTGGGGTTGTTTAGCCTGGAGAAAAGGAGGCTGAGGGGAGACCTTAGTTCTCTCTACAGCTACCTGAAAGTAGGGTGTGGTCAGGTGGGTGTAACAAGTGACAGGACAAAAGGAAATGGCCTCAAGTTGCACCAGGGGAGGTTTAGGTTGGGTATTAGGAAAAATTTATTCACTGAAAGGGTTGTCAAGCATTGGAACAGGCTGCCCAGGGAAGTGGTGGAGTCACCTTCCCTGGAGGTATTTAAAAGACGTGTAGACGTGGTGCTTAGGGACATGGTTTAGTGGTGGACTTGGCAGTGTTAGGTTTACGGTTGGACTCGATGATCTTAAAGGTCTTTTCCAACCAAAACAATTCTATGATTCTAAATACTACCTTTTATTTGTGTAGTGTAGTGCTTTGAAGTCAGAGTTTGGGTTTCTGAAAAGCATTCTGTAAGAAAATACTCTGCATTGTAGCTTGAAGAGAGTTGCTTAAATACAGAATGGAAATAAACCTGCAAAGAGCTCAGAAGAGGGGTCTGGTGATAACAGGAGTGAAAGAGGAGACAGAAAAACCTGCCAAAGGCTGGCAAAGCATAGTGACTAAAATGGAACCATTCTGGATGGGAGATGTGGTTGGGTGATTAGAGAGTGTGAGGGTGAGATCTCAGTGGTTGGGTGATGAGAGAGTGTGAGGGTGAGATCTCAGAAGTTAAAGAACTTGGTACCATTTGGCCATGGAGATAGAACTGGAAGCTGAAGATTGAAGGGGATGGTGGAACTGTATGGAAAAACTGCTTGAAACTAGGAGCCAGTGAGGGGAGTAGAAGTCAAAGGACTGTCTGCCTGCAGGTTGGAGCAGAATGCGAAGGCGGGGACTGATCAGATAGAGAGGCTGGAAGCTGGAGTTCAGAGCAATAAACAGGAAAGGCATCTGAAGAAGAACAGGGTACTCGGGTAGAACTGAGGGTGGGTGGGTATGGAATAGGACAAGAAGCCGGGCATGTTGAAGACAGATTGAAGAAGGCAGAGAAAGGAAACTGAGTCACTCTACAGAACAGAAGTACAGTAACTGGTCATTCTGCATCCCAAGGACTATATGATACAGCTGCTCTGAGCACACACCTGGTTGACTGTGAACCAAGTAGTTATAGTGGCTGAGATTCCCAAAAGATCATTCTACCTGTATTTTTCCTTGGAGGAAAGGAGGCCTAAGAGGTAGATGTCCATTCATTCAAAATGTTGTACCAAAATAGCTGCTGAGGTCAGAGGACTGAATCAGTCTTTCATCCCGCTGTTGTTCTTTGCAGTGGGTGTTGTCCATTGGTGGACTGACAGACAGTATCATGTCACTTAGAAGTGGCACAAATGAAATAGCAGCAAGGCTTTTGAATGTGCTGTGTGAAACTGATAGTGGTGGTTGGATTGGTAATGTGCTACCATGATTTGTACGAGGCTGATGAAAGGACAGTGTGGTGTTTCCTAAATGGGCCTTGAGATGAGAAAGCAAAAATATGAGGAAGGGGCCTTTCCTTCAGGGAACCTGTAAATGGTTGAAAGCGTGGGTGTGTTGGTCTGCAGGCTGGAGTGGGCTGGCTGAGCTGTATGTAATGGAAGTATGTGCAGCCTCAGTACCAACTGTTCTGATCTGTTTACCTGCTGCACCAAATTCTTTGTTAACGTATGTGTGGTTTTAAATCATTTCTGAGTAGTTTTATTGTGTATTCTGCACCAAATGGAGCCCATGGTGCTGAGCAATCAATGTAGAGTAGAAGTTGGGTGTGGAAGTGCTCACGAAAGTTGATTGTGTGGCTACAGCTACTTTGCTCAGTGTAACACAAAGCAGATCGTATCCCAGCTCAGAATGAGTATAACTTTACTTCCAGTATAGACAAGACCACATTTTTTTCCCCCTGGTTAACCTTTGTGAAAAATGGCATGCAGCTGAATTCAAAATGATGGTTTCTGTATATTTAATACAATATTTTGCTTCAAGCATTTTTATGTAATCCTCTGTAATGGGTATATTTATATATATTTGTATATATACAACATATGTACACAGTATATCACATACACTTTTTTTAAAAAATATATTTGTAGAGTTGCTGATATTGTATGGCCAATTATACCTCAAACCTTCTGGGAAGATTAATAGAGTCTTGGTGGCTAGGATACTTCACACACTTATGAGAGGGTACTGCTCCCAAACTGATGGCTTGAGTTCTGATATGTTCAGCTTCTTTTCAAAAGCAATGCAGTGTGCAAGGTATGTTGCAAGTGCTCCTTTTTTATTCAGATACCTACTTTTAGAGAATAACTCATTTTAAGTATTTGGGATTAGACTTGAGTAATAGCAGATAATACTTCTTTAGACATGTTTGGTTCTGTCTTTGAACACCAATTTAATAAATTATTTAAAATATTAATAACTTCTTCATTTGTTAGGCAAATAATGTTCTGAATATAGTTAGTTGCTAGTATTTACATTTAAACAATTCATGTGAAAAGAAATAAGATTATTTCTTCTGGAAGTCTGAGTGTTTGGTTTATGTTGCAGGCAGGAGAAGAATACTGCAGGCCTGGATCATATTATTGGAGCAATGAATATCTTCTGCAATAAGTTTGCTGTCAACTGTCGCATACAGATTTGTAAAGCAGGGGAAGAAATTTTGCCTACAGTGCTTTATATATGGACCCAGTATAGACCAAAGGATTCCCTGAAGGAATCAATAATTGAGTTATTTCATCTCCAAGTTCATATTCATCATCCAAAGGGTGCAAAAACTCAGGGAAAAGGTACAGTAAAAAGCTCCGTGGTTTTTTTTTCTATCGCTGTATGTGATTGTTCAAATTATTGTGCCAACTTCCTGAATTTTGATACTGAGTCTCGGAAGCATTAATGGGAGTGATGATTACTTCTCAGTAGTTTTGTGCTATAGGTTAACACTGAGTGAAAGTGAAAGTGAATTTTCAATTTGTGTGCTCTAAGAGAATACTAATTGTATTTAGTCCTGTAAGGGTTGATTGTGTTTGGTTTTTTTTTTATCAAAAGGTGAATTTAATTACTAAATCAAAACACAAAGTCTTTGGGGAAGGGAAATAATAGTTTAGATTGCCACATATATCCATATCTTATCAAGTTCATTTAAGCACAGAAATTACTACTATGGTCTAAGTCTGACTTACTGTATAAAACTGGTCAGAGAACATCAGTGAGTAATTGTGTGTGTTTGTTATGCCCTATTTCAGTTACAGCATCATTTTTTGGAAAAAAAAATAAAATTTTTTACTTTCTCTACAAATGGCAAAGAGTTTATAATTAGTCCAAATTTATCCACTGCATTTCACTGTAATCTTTCCAGTTAGGTAAATAATTGTTTATTAGAAACTTAATTCATACCCTGATTACTTTTATATGCTGATTAAATTTTCCCTTAACTTTTAAAACTTTTTTACATTATTTGTTCTCCATTATAAGACTTGCTTTGCAGGCCTTGCATTTGTTAAGCTTTGGATGCTTTACTCTGATTTTGGCTGTATTTTGTATTGTGTAGATAGGTTTACATATTGTATTATGTTGATGGTACATGTTATATTTTAATTGTTTTTGCACATACAGGTGCATATGACTCAACAAAATGGCAAAGTATCTTACATAACCTATATGATCTGCTGGTGAATGAGATAAATCTCATTGGCAGTAGAGGAAAGTATTCTTCTGGCTCACGTAATATTGCTGTAAAGGAAAATTTGATTGAGTTAATGGCTGATATTTGCCATCAGGTAATGTTTTTATTTGAATATAAAGTTGTCTATATACTTATTGTGTTTTATGTTTTGCTTTTAGAGTAATATGGCTTTACAAAATCATTTACCAAAGTATTAGTACCTTTTGTCTGTGTTCTGTTGTGTTTAGTTGTTAATTTTTGTGCAGTTTAGAAATGTGTGGACTGCTACATTATACTAGGCTTCACTAGTATTGCTTGTTAGACTATAAAGAGAAGTTCTGTTACAGTAGAGAATAATAAACGATAATTCTGGTTGCTTCTTAAGAGGCTCTATACACAGTACAAGAAGGACCAGTTTAGTTTGACATTTCAGTTTTCCTGTAAATACTAATTTTTTTTTTATTTGCATACTTTTAAATTTCTCTTGTAAAAGGTTTTTACAGAGGATACAAAAGTTCTAGAAATTACCCAGTCATATGCTGTTTCACAAAGGGAGTCCAGTGATGGGACAGTACCAAGCAAGCGCAGGAGGATTGAACTAGGCTGGGAGGTAATTCGAGACAACCTGCAAAGATCCCAGAAGGATTTTGATGTCATACCTTGGTAATAACATCTTTAAATGAAACAAATATCACTACAGACATCTTTTTACATTTAAATGTTCTTCTGAATGTGTTGTGCTTTAAAATTATGTGTCTGTACATGCTGTAATTCAATATTGAAGCACTAAGCTTAGATTCTCCCCAGCATTTGGAAAGTAGTGAGTAGTGTTCCTGGCACTCTTGCTTTAAAAATATTTTTGGTTTCCTAAGAAATAACAAGTGAGGTCTGGTAAACTGGTTGTAGTGTATAAGATATTACTGCCTCTAATTTTTTACCTGTCTTTTGTCTAGATATTACCAGTCTTTATGTAAGTGTTGTGTGTGTGATCCAGCTTATGAATGTTAGGAAATTAACGTGAGATTTACTGCTGTCTTAAGCTGGCTGTGTCATAGGACAACCACCATTAATAATTTGGCCATTCTGGACTAGTTCACAGAGTTTTCTGTAATAACTGGCATGAAAACTGTTGAAGTGCAAGACCTGGCATCTTAGCTTGGACCTTGATTGAGGGGTATTTTGTTTGACATGAGGGACATCTGAACTGGAGGTACAGCTACATGTCTTTTTCCACTGACTGCTGCAGAAGGACTCTCTAGCAGAGAGTGTAGCAGGGAGTCAAGTTGTTATTAAAAGACCACAGTTAGACTTTTCCAGACCTTACCAGCTGTAGTCCTAAGCCCAAGAATGTTGAGTTTTTAGCCAAAATAGGTTACACTGGATGTTTTTTCTTCTTACTGTTCTCGTGGGGTGCATTAGAAGGGGTGTGGTTAGTAGGTCGAGAGAGGTTCTCCTCCCCCTCTACTCTGCCCTGGTGGGGCCACATCTGGAATATTGTGTCCAGTTCTGGGCCCCACAGTTCAGGAAGGACAGGGAACTGCTTGAGAGAGTCCAGCACAGAGCCACCAAGATGATTAAGGAAGTGGGGCATCTCCCTTATGAGGAAAGGCTGAGAGAGCTGGGTCTCTTTAGCTTGGAGAAGAGGAGACTGAGGGGAGACCTAATTAATGTTTATAAATATGTTAAGGGCAAATGTCATGAGGATGGAGCCAGGCTCTTCTCAGTGATGCCCAATGGTAGGACAAGGGGCAATGGGTGTGAGCTGGAACAGAGGAGGTTCAGCTTAAACATCAGAAGGAACTTCTTTACAGTGAGGGTGATGGAGCACGGGAACAGGCTGCCCAGGGAGGTTGTGGAGTCTCCTTCTCTGGAGACATTCAAAACC
>NW_010300130.1:9671-18003 GCF_000700745.2 Antrostomus carolinensis | reverse complement strand
CATTCTGTGATTCCTTGGAAACTGCTTTACAAGGTACCAGAAGAGTGTAGCTGCTTGTGTGTTGGGTCCTGAGCTGGGGTGGCAGATTTGTGTGTGTGTTTATTGCTCGCAGTATTGAAGCAAAGTGGCTGTTTAGGATCCAGTTGAGAAGTTAACATGCCATTCTGTGTGGAGATGTCAATCTCCAAGAAATACCGAGAGTACTGTAATTTAATAATTTGAGTAGAGTTGCAACCATTGCTAGGACCAAAACCCTTCCAACTTAACCATCCCCAGCTTAACATTTTATTAATTTGATAAATTTTATTTTTCTTACCTCAACTCAACCTCATTTCAACATCAGAGATGATGTTGTGAAGTTTCTTTTTCATGTAATTTCACTCTTGAGGTCACTCCCTGGTTCAGAGTGTAACGGGCTAGTCCAGAAGAAGAAGAAAAATATATTTTTTGCCTGAAGTTTTCTTCCTTTGTGGTCAGAAATCAGTGAACTTGGCTTGTAAGAAATTGGAAATCAATTAAGTCAGCTTGTAAAAAAAATATTAGTGATAGTGAGACTAAACAAGCAGACTTTACAAGTAAAAACAATAGAAATACTGAATCGTTAACCGTTGATAGTAAATAAATCAGCTCAATACCGGAAAGTATAAATGTGAAATGACAGAGAATGCTTTGTTTGTTCATTTACTTCTGAAGATGCAAATTTACGTGTGTTTGATATTGATTGCTTCACTTTGCGTTCTCAAGGTTACAGATTGCAGCTCAGTTAATATCGAAGTATCCCATGAGTCTTCCTAACAGTGAGCTACCTGCCTTACTCAGTGTACTTCACCAGTTACTGCCTCAGCAACGCCGAGGAGAAAGGACCCCATACGTGCTGAAGTGTCTTACAGAGGTAGCTTTGTGTCAAAACCAGAAAACTGATTTGAAGAGCACCCACAAGCTGGAGCTCCAGAGAACCTGGGCGAAGATTTGGTCTCTTACCATTCGTAGCGTAAGTTTCCAGCAAATTGAAGTGGAGAGCTTTGGTCTACTTGGAGCTATGATTCAAGGAAACCTTGTTGTAACAGATAAAGAACTCTGGAAGATATTTTCAGGACCTGCATGCAAGCCTTCAAGGTAAAATGGGAAGCAGTGTGTCTGATTCACATGGCTCTTTACTGTGCAACGAAACCCACTGTATTATTCAAAATAATATTATCGTTGTTGTGACTGTATTTCTAATTAAGAACTTCCCACATTTATGTTTAAAGCATTTGAAAGGGACAAATAGACAAGAAAGCTGGGGAAGGACTTTTCATAAGGGCAACTAATGACAAGACAAGGGGAAATGGGTTTAAACTGAAAGAGGGGAGGTTTAGATTAGATATTAGGAAGAAGTTTTTCACTGTGAGGGTGGTCAGACACTGGAACAGGTTGCCCAAGGAAGTTGTGGATGCCCCCTCCCTGGAAGTGTTCAAGGCCAGGCTGGATGAGGCTTTGAGCAACCTGATCTAGTGGAAGGTGTCCCTGCTGATGGCAGGGCGGTTGGAACTGGATGATCTTTAAGGTCCCTTCCAACCCAAACCATTCTATGATTCTGTGAAATACATACATAAGTCTGAAAGCAGAAGAGGAGAGGAAAACATCTTCAAATTTAAAATTGACTAAAAATGTAAAATGGACTAAAAATTTAAAATCTGACTGAAAGAGACATGGATTTTTTGAAGTTAAAAAATATATTTTCTTCTAAATAAATTTTGATTCTGAAATGAGTATTCTGAAACAGTCTTTAAAATAGAGAGGGAATGTCTGTAATAGCCAAAATATGGCTTTTCAGCATGCAAAGATTCTAATGAAGGGCAGGGCGGTTGGAACTGGATGATCTTTAAGGTCCCTTCCAACCCAAACCATTCTATGATTCTGTGAAATACATACATAAGTCTGAAAGCAGAAGAGGACAGGAAAACATCTTCAAATTTAAAATTGACTAAAAATGTAAAATGGACTAAAAATTTAAAATCTGACTGAAAGAGACATGGATTTTTTGAAGTTAAAAAATATATTTTCTTCTAAATAAATTTTGATTCTGAAATGAGTATTCTGAAACAGTCTTTAAAATAGACAGGAAATGTCTGTGATAGCCAAAATATGGCTTTTCAAAATGCAGATTCTAATGAAGGAGTTTTCCAGTATCCGTGCTTATTAACTTGCTCCCTGAGCATGCAGAAACCCAGCAGAATGAGTATTCTGAAACAGTCTTTAAAATAGAGAGGGAATGTCTGTAATAGCCAAAATATGGCTTTTCAGCATGCAAAGATTCTAATGAAGGAGTTTTCCAGTATCTGTGGTTATTAACTTGCTCCCCGAGTGTGCAGAAATACCGACTTTGCTTTAGAGTGCTGAGTGACAAATACCACGTTGTTTCTCATAAATGCCCTGTGTTCCATTTTTGTTACAGTTCTGCTGTATGTTGTTTATCATTAGTGATGTCTGCCTATTCAGTGCCACAAAATTTGGACGTAGGAATGGAACAGAATAATTGTGAAAGAAATCCAGATCCTTTATTAAAGGAAGCTATAATGAAATGGGTACTGTCCTGCTATTTGCAGGAAGAAATGGAAGAATGTGCAGAGTTGCCTCCTGTGCTCTGCAGGTAAAGTATTCATGGCATAATTTTATATGTAAGCTCACTCTATAACACAGAAAATTGTGCAGGGAAAAGTGGATTTGTAGAATTGTACTATGTTAATGCTTTGTTAGAGTTTGTAGGGTTTTTAAACTTACTGTAGAATGTAATTCTGGGGACATACTTTAGTTACCTTTCCATAGTATAGCAGATACAACAGAACTGTGTGTTAGAAATCTTAAGTGAAAACTTACAGTGTTAATCTGGTTAATGTTTAATCTGGTTAATGTTTGGTTGAACTTCAGGAATCCTAAGAGCTTGTCTGATTGCAAGAAAATAAAAAACAATTTTATTTTTTTACAGTGATTTTCCTCATCTTATATTACAAAAAATTCTTGTGAGCCTTACCATGAAGAACTGTAGAGCTGCCATGATTTTTTTCCAAAATGATGCTAAATGGTATGTTTTTAAATCAATCATTATAGATACTTAAGCTTCTTATATTTGTAATTTTAGCAAGCAGAGATAATGAAATGCATGATTCCTCTTTCATATCTTTCTGTACATCTTTCAGACCCCATAAAATAGTAGCACTTCTGCAATTTAAGATGCTTTAAGCAGACTTTAAAATAGTCTCTTGGTGAGAGAGTCAAAGCTTCAGGTACTGAACCAAATACTTTGTAAGGAATACGTGTATCATCTCTCTTCAGCAGTACAGCTAAATATTTGGCTCTTTATCTGTAAGTTCATTAGGTATTTTTAACTCATTACAGTTACATCTTTGAATAATTTGTAAATTTATACCAGTATGTATTCATGCTTTTTAACATTACGTTCCATTCTAAAGGAAGCATATATCTTAAGAGTTTTCTTGAAGATACATGCTAAGTAGAAAGTTGGGTAGATGCTTGCTGTCCATAGGCCCTCATGCCACTCCACCTGTATTTTTGGCCCCAGCCACACATTACTGAATCTGTCAGAGTCACTCTATGAATGCTGTTCCAGCTTTTACTGATTCATATGTTCAAGCTCTTGAACTATATCCAGTTTCCTCTTAATTAAACTAAAATGTGTATCACTTGTTCTGATGGAAGATAAGACTTTCCTACTAGAAGTTAAAAATACTAGTCTTGTGGGTTTTTTGAATTTCTGCTCCAATTGTGTTAAATAGGTTGCAGTCAGCCATCTGAAAACAGACAAAATACAGTGTGTAGGCTTCATTTTTCCTTGCACTTTCTTCAGACAGAGCTAAAATCGTTGTATTCATTCCACAATGAAAGTCCTCAGAAATTAAAAGTTAACCAGAGTTTGGAAGCACAAAATGATAAAATATTTTCTTTTGCTTTTGTTTATTTCTCATATTTAAACAATAAAGACTTGTAAGTCGTATACTGGCTGCTAAAGTAAAAATTATATCTCTTTTTCAAGTGTGCAACACTTGCAAGGGAAAGAAGAAAACAGTTTTTCTGATGTTGAAGAGCTGTATCTGCAGACTACATTTGATGAAATGGATATTTTCACTAACTTCGCAGTAAATGTTGCAGATAAAAGTATGAGTGGTTCAAGACTTGCCATCAACCAGCATCTTAGGGAGACGCTGGAGTGCTGTCTTTTAGCAATGTCAGAAAAGCTTTTAAGCGGCTGTGCTCCTAAGGTAAGTTAAAAATTACTGTTACTTCCTTATATTTGTGCTCCCAAACAATATATTTTCAAGGCAAAGTATATAGATTTTCATTCCTTTTGCTGCTAAAATGAGAACCACAAGCATTTAAAAAACCTATATCCAGTAATACGAATTAGAGAACTCTGTATTTCTTTACATCATTGGCAAAATATCCATAGTTTTCATAAGTGTATGGGAATACGTGGAAGCTGCATAGGAGTGAAAGCGCGTGCAAAGTTGCCACATAAACCATTGTTGCCCAGCTTTTTGTGGTGTTGGTTTCAACTTCTCTGCCCCTGTAATGCTTTAAGTTCTTGCCATATGTCAGCCAAGATAGCCTGAGACATAGACGTCTCAAATAAGTTTTGTAAAAAGAGGCAGCTGCGTAAAGGAGTAGTTGTAAAGAAAGCTGCAGATATGGGCTGTATTGACAAGACCACAACCAGTGCTCAAGGGAACCAGACATCCCCCTCAACTTGATGCCTTTAGACAGCATCTGAAATACTGCATCCAGTCTTGGGCCCCTGTGGTGGTTTAACCACAGTAGGACCGTGTGGTCCTGCACTCGCTCCCCCCACGTGTTATGAGATGGGAAGGGAACTGCAACAAAGGGGCACAGATTGGGATGAAGGACAGGGACGGGTTCACTCCCCAGTTATGGTCACGGGCAAAACAGACTCAACTTGGGGAAGAAAAATAAATTTAATTTGTTGCCATTTATCCCAGTAGCACAGTGAGACATAACAACCACAGCTTACAGCACCTTCCCCCACTACCAAAAAACGCCTGCTTCCTCCCCTTCCCAAACCCAACACAGCCTTCCAGAGGAGAGACAGACATATAGTGCATTCAGTGGAGGCCACTGAGATGGTGGGGGCTCCAGCACTTGACTGATGAGGAGACACAGAGGAAACTGGGCTTGTTCAACCTGGAGCAGAGATGGCTTTGGGGGGACCTAACAGGCTTTGGGGGAGCCTGCCAGTGCCTATAAGGTTGTCTAGAAGACAGACCCTTGCTCTTCACAGTGGTGTGAGTCAAGAGCAATTCACTCTGGATAGAAGAAGAATTTTATCTGTGTGAGGACAGTCAGGCAGTGGCACAGGTTTCCCTGCCTGAGAGGTGATAGTCTCCATCCTTGGAGGTTTTCAAGCCCTGACTGGATCAAGTCTTAAGTGATGTGTTCTGACCTCAGAGCTGACCCCTGTGCTGAGCAGGAGGTTGGACCAGAGAGCTGCTGAGGTCCTGGAACTCCTCTGATCCTCTTTGTATCTTCAACTTGTTGAAACACCATAGAATCTCTCCTTTGGAGAAATATCTTGACTTGTAGAGGAAGAGCCACCACATAATGGTAAAAAGTTTGTGAGAAAAAAAGCAGCAGGCTTTTAGAACTTCCAGTTCCTTTGACAGGCTAGCTTTGTTTTTAATATAGTGGTGTGTCTTCCTTGCAATGCACTGCTAAGGTCCTGTAATATTTGGTGAGCCAAAAGAGGCAGCATCAAAGTTTGAAATAAGGTGCTGGCAATCAGAAGCTACAAAACTTATCCCTGGTTTTGCATCTTTAACGATGGCATGTATGCATAAAATTTTCCATCTTTTTTTAATAGATACCTACTTTTCAAGAATGTGATAGCAATTCTTTTTGGTCTCCCCTCCTGAGAAAGTAAGACAAATAATTATTTGTCTGCTCTTTCTCCTCCTTTAATCCAAATAATTTAGACAGGTAAAAAGGGATCTCTGAAATGCTCCTGCAGTAAGCTTGCATGCATTTACAGCCATCTGTCCCATTTGTTTGTTGACACAGTAGCTGCTAAGAAGCAGCTTACAAATTTACTAAGGTGGGAAGAGACAGCAGTAGGAATATTACATAGTACCTGACTAGCTGTACTGTCTCTTGTCCTGGCAGGAGGTGAAATAGATAAACAGAGCATGTGGGAAGAGCTGAAAGTATGGCTATGATGGAATCTAAAGGAGAGGGAGAGTGTCAAGTATTGTGAAGGAAGAAAGCATCAGGGCCATGGGACATACGGAGAATATTATAACATGGAGACCCAAAAGTACTTGTTAGGGAGCTGAGGCAACTGCAATGCAAAGACTAGGATGCAAATCTTTGTTAATCTTGGTGAAATCTGTATGTAAAAGTGTTTTAAAAAGACTAAAGAATTCTGTATTTTGGTGAAAAAGTCTGATGATAAACCACTGGTATTTATACTGGGTATTTGATTTAGTCTAAGGCTGTTGCTGCAGAACACCTTGTCCGATGTGTCAGTCTCTTGATCGGTGTTCTTGGCTGCTATTGCTACACTGGCATATTTAAAGAAGAGGATGCCTGTAAATCACAGTTGTTCCAGACTGCTAAGGTAAGCAGCAATGTGTTTGGGAGCTATTAAAATTGAAATACACCATTAAATGTAAAATATTTTTTAAAATTCTATTAATATTTACACATTTTCAGAACATGAATATTTCCACTGGTTTCTGATTAAAAAAAGAGAAAGGTTTAAATATGTTACTGCTGCTGAAGGGGTGAGCCACTGAAATTCTGTCAGTACACCAGTGCATCAGTTTTGCAGTGGAGAGTGTTCTAAATATTAATACATTTCTGAGTCACTCCTTTTAGAAAAATACAATAATCATTGACATGTGGACAGAAGACTACTTAGAGGATAGCAAGTGCTTTCATTTATAGGTCTTGTATGCAGGAATCTTGTTAAGATCACTTGATGGTTTAAACCCATATGAAGACAGCTGCTATTATTATTATTGTTATTATTATTACTACTACTACTATCCGAGGTGGTTTCTTGGAAACTCAGAACTTACACATTATGGAGAGATGCTGTATTTTTCTTTTCTGGTGAAAATATAAGTGTTTCAGGCAGGTCTAGGCCTTTTTTTGTCACTTCTGGGGCAGCCTGAGTGAAACAAAAATCAAAGAAAAAAAGAAGTCCGAACTCATTGATGCACACTATAAATATCAAAGCTGTATGAATGAGAATATGAATGAATATGAATGAGAATCATGTCTTTTTGTCTCTGTGTGTGTGCTGTGTATGTACCAGTGTATAAAAGAATTTAACTGAGGTATTTTAACTGTGTTGTATCTTTATTAGTCTCTCATTCATTATGCCGGAGAAAGCATTTCTCAGTCTAAAACCAAACTAAATGAAGATGCCCAGATCACCTCACTGAGGACTTTGATAATGCAGTGTACAAAATGTTTATGCAGTTGTACCAAGGTAAAGTTTATAAAGGAATTTATATTTATTTCTTCATTAATGAGATCACAAAGTTGAATATCATACATATGGTATCTGAAAAACAAATGAATTAACCTATCTATACATCTTTCTTTCTTACAGAACAGTACTAATAAGATGCTATCTAATATATTCCTGCGTTTGTTAACATCAAAATTTATGAATGATCTCGTAGATATTTGCAAAAATCTGGTAAGTACATTCTGTCTGTTTCTAAATGCAGTGCTCTTCTATGAGAGGATTGTTTCTACAGTATAATAATCTAGAAGCAAATCAAATGAGATACTACTGAAAAAAATAAATCAAAATACATTGAGTTTTGTAGAGAATTCCTGAATGGAAACATTCTGTTTAGCATTTGAACACAGGTGCAGGGGAAAAATGAGAGCAGATGGATAAGATTTGATCCAGGTTAGCATGCCAGCTCACATTAAAAAACAAATTACATTATTTTTGGAAATTTTTTAATATGGTATTAGAGCAAAAGTATATGCCAATTTTATGCCACAGAAAGAGTTTCTCTAACATGACATTTAACTTTAACGCACTTGTAAATGTTTAAAAGCTTCTTTTTATTTTGTAGTTTGATGTACTTCTGTGCCTCAAAACACTTTAAAAGTGTCTATTATGTGGATATTAAATCATGTAACTGTCAATGACTCTCCTTTCTCACTGGGAGAAGTTGTGGGATGGTATGTCACTGTGTTTAGCACAGCTCTTAAAACTTGTCTTTTTGGTACATTGTCCTGTAGTCAGGTCTCAGTCGGCAAAATCCTTTTTTTTTTAGGTGAGGAAAAGCTGAGAGTC
>NW_010300130.1:1640-9653 GCF_000700745.2 Antrostomus carolinensis | reverse complement strand
AAGTAGTGTGCCCTCAAAAAGGTCATATGCCTTCCTTTCATTTCTCTGTATTTGTGAAGTATAGTGAGAAGTTGGTGAGTCTTTTAGAGAGAATTGTTTTTCAAAGTCCTTGGAACCATCTGAAACACAGAGGCTAGTATCTGTCTTAGGAACCTTGTATCCTAGAGAGAATAGTTCAGATAATTCACATGTATAAAAGACAGGTTTGTCACAAAGGATGAAGTTCATCAATTCAGTGTAGCCCTTATTTTCTTCGCCCATTCTAGTTCACTGGGAAACTGTAGTGTCTTTCCTTGTGTTATGCTTATGGTGTTTCTCCTGTCCTTCCCTAACTTTAAAAGAATGTGATGTTTTTGTCAGATGGCATTTGCTGGAAAACCAAGTGAACTGGGAGAAGTAGATCTAACGGGGAATGATCCCGAGGAGAGTATAGTGGAAGTAGATAACCAGGTGTCTGATGATCTGTTTGATGATCATTCAGTGACTGATATCAGTGATACAAATGAATCTGGTGAGATGCAAAATGTAACAGGTAGGTCTTCTCTGTGTATAAAACTATTTGCAAAAGCTTTGCTCGTTGCTTGAAAGACAGTGAGATACAAAATTGTGCTGCTTTAATAATAGTTAAAGCAGTTAATGGTTGAACCAGGTACTTTCCAAACAATAATAATTCTTTTGTACCTCAGTGTTCTAAAGATGTTGATTAAGGGTTCTGGCTCATTTGGAAAGAAGTTTATTTTTTATTTTATAAATAGTAAAATGCAAACAGAGAAGCCAACTAACTTGTTCAAAGTCAGACAGAAGTTTTGGCAAAGAAGAGACTAGAAAATGTGTTTGTAGGATACCCATCTCTGTCATCTCTTTCATTTCTTGAAAGTAGTCCTATGTAATTTTTCTCCCTTTCCTGATCAGTAATTCTTGACAAGGTCAGCTTTCTCATATCTCTGGATCTGCAGAGGGACAGGAGCATGAATCTGTTTGTCTGTTCCTGTAAGGAGCTACAAGTACTGATGTTCTCTTTTGTTTTAAATTCTTTCTTAAAATGGTGTGTATCTTAGTTTTTAATCCAGACTATATTTTCTGTTTATTATTGAATGAGAAGGAAATTAGTGTGTTATATTAATGCCACAAACAGCAGCTGCTCTGTTTTCCCCATCATGTCGAATAATTGTCTTTAGAAGTATCTTCTCCAACCATCCGGTAAATAATTCTAATAAATAAAGTTTGCAATTGCAGAAAATGAAAGAGCTCTAAATGTGACAGGAAAATGGCATTTGTAACTATTTTTGTTTAGGTTATAATTGCAATTTCAATGAGGATATTAACATAGTAGTGATTGTCATCATTTCAATTTTGGGGAAGCTTTAATCCGTAGTTACGATATATTCAAATAAAAATATGTCATAAGTTGCGTTAACAACACATAAGAACACAGCTGCAGATGACTCTGCTGAGTTCATTGTAACCTTGATGGAGAAATCAGCCATATCTGTGGGCACATAAAATTAAAAGCCTCTCTTTTAGAGAGGCCCTTTGTAGAAGTGGGAAACACACTCAAGAAACTGTTACTACTCAATAACAAATAAACTTAAAGGTTGCTAGTACTCTATCTATTCTGAGAACTTAAATTAGTTTTGTAAAGACCTAAAATGTTACCAGCTTTTTTAATTGTCCTTGGAGAAGTATTTCTTACATTAAAATCTTATTTTCAGGTGCTTTGAGCCCATTAGCTGAAGAACAGTTGACAAAGCAGGATTTACTTCTCCTTGAAATTCTGAGGTTCTTATGTATTTGTGTAACTACAGTCCAAATTCAGACAGTGAGCTTCCGAGGCTCTGATATACGGAGGAAACTATTAATGCTTACTGATGGCAGTGTCTTTGATAGTTCTAAGCCTTTGCATCTGCACGTGGTGAGTGTGAGGTTTTTTTTACAGCAGACCCATCTCTGTATTTGTGCTGTTTTTTAATTTAGCCTTTGCATCTGCACGTGGTGAGTGTGAGGGTTTTTTTACAGCAGACCCACCTCTGTATTTGTGCTGTTTTTTAATTGGTATATTCTTGTCAGTTGTATATTCTTGCCTTTCTTCTGTCATCGGTCCCCTGAGAAGACATTAAAATTACTACTTCTAGTGTTTTGAAGTGTGCTGTGGTCAGTTTTTTTTCGGTTAGAAATTGTAAGCCAGAAAATAGAGTTAAGAAGTATAAACATCTTGTCTTTATCATTAATTATTTATTAAATAGGTAGAAATGGTCTCTGTAGTAGAATAGATTCTGTGGTTTAGTTCACAAAGGAAATATTTTTGACTGCCCAAACTAAAAAATTCATGAACCATATTACTGTGTGACAGTCTTTGTATGAAAAGATGGTCAGAGTCTGACATATAAGAGCTGGCAATAGGTATCCTTGCTGCATGATTTCATGTAAGAGTTACTGAAAATGTTTTATAGTTTTTCTTTTGTCTACTTAGTTCCTTAACTATTATTTTCCATTTTGATTCTTTTTTTTTTAATTTCCCAGTACTTGGTCCTTTTGAAGGAGCTCCCTGTTGAAGAACACCTCTTGCCTGAAGTTGATGTCCGTATGCTTCTCAGGCCACTTTCGTAAGAGAGGAACTATTCAACATGTAGTAAAAGTAAAGCTATTTTAGTTGAACAGCTAGAGGATTTGGGGACTCTTTAGTGCTTCAAGATATTTTTTCTTTCTTCCTTTCTTTCAGTGATGTGTGTTCTTTGTACCGTCGAGACCAAGAAGTTTGTAAAGTAATTCTAAATAACTTGCTTCCTATAGCAGTAGGGTTGGCCCAGTCCCGTGCACATGCTGAAGAGACAGGGGTTGCCCAAGGCCAATTTCTGACAGTTGTTGGAGCCTTTTGGTATGTTTTATCTATTTAATGCAGAAGTCTGTTGGGCATAAATTTTTTAACTTTGCTGTCAGTGTGAAGACTGTAGTGCTGTTGTGTGTCTTGCTGTTGGTATCCTATGGTATCTTTATTCAGCATTTAACTTTCCAGATTTTCTGTGTTGTGTTTATAGCAAAGAATCATACCATCCTTCAGATAGTATTAGAACAATGAATGCTGCACTGTTTTGTATTAACAAAGACTGATTGTACTCTGAATTGCAGCAGTATTTATAACAAGTGATAACTTCAGCAACCAAAAATGAATAATTTACAATTGTAGATTATCAATAAAATGTGAAATCCTTCCAAACACGCCTATTGAGCACAAAAGAATGAACTGTGAGCAGCAGAAACTAACTTGTTAGAATTTTTCTCAAAATCCATGGCAACTTTTTCATTTATTCAAATCTTCCTTATTTTAGGCATTTAGCTCGAGGAGGGAAATGCACAGCACCAGTGAGAGTGTCCCTTTTAAAATGCATGAAAGCCCTGCTTGAGGTAATGCCAAGATTTTTCTGACATTTCTTAGTGTGTTAAGTAGTTAAGTATATACTTAAGGTGTAATTAATTCAGTGTATATTCCATTGTAGGTTTCCTGTATATTTTAAACCACAATATTAATTTTTTTCAGGCTGATCCTCATTGCACGTGGGCGATCCTTAATGTGATCAATGAAGATCTGCCTGTGAGTGATGCTTTCCCACATTTTCTCGCAGATGGTCACCATCAAGTTCGCATTCTTGCTGCAAAGTCAATTACCAGGTGATAATGTAGATCTTTTTTCTGTTTATGAGAAAAATGGTTAATTTCACTTAACTGGGTGTTAATTCTGTTCCTGTATAGCTGCTCTTTTCAGTACTTCTGGGACTCTAATCTTGAGAGAATATAAAAGCCTACCAAGCTACTTTGCTTAAGGTGTTCAGACTTAGTCTACATTTCAGTTATTCTGTGATGTGAGAGAGAGAGATATTTAGAGAGAGAGAGGGGCAAACAATATATATATTTTTAAAAACTATATATGATAGCAAATTTTGTACTAAATTTATTATGCAAAACTGGAAAAGGAAGTAGTTGTTTACCTTCTAGAAATAGATTAGGTACATTGTGTAGCATCAAAACTTCAAACGATCTTATGTTTTGAGTACTGTATATAGTTCTTTCTTCATACATCAAAAAGGATGTAATCGAACTGGAACAGGAGTAGAGGAGGGATGTTCAAAAGTATGGAACACTTTATGCACAGTTAGTGGTTGCATAAACTGGAGCCCTTCAGCACAAGAAGAGTTGAATTGCAGGAGCTATGACATGACTGTACAAAATCTGGAGTGGAACAAAGTTAAGATTGGCAGTCTTTTCCAGTTTAAAGACTAGGGACCATGAAGTGAAACCAACACGTTCAAGATTCTAAGGAAATATGGTTGATTTCTTTGTACAACATTCAGTTATCCTGAATGTTACCCTGTCTGGATGTTTACAGGGGTTCAAAAAGTGACAAATTCAAGAAAGAGGAAATAATTGAAGGATACTAAATACAGTCACCACTTCTGACACATGATCTGCCCGTGTCACCTGTGGTCAAATGTTATATTCAAGGAATTAATTGTGCATACAAGGCAAGCATATAGTGATCTTTCTTAGGTATCTGCTAATAGTCACTTAGAAAGGGCTCATACAAGGCAAGCATATAGTGATCTTTCTTAATAGTCACTTAGAAAGGGCGCATTTAACATTTGGTCCGATCCACTGTGGTGCTACCATTTTTGTCACAAAGAGAAAAGTTAGTTGGGCCTTTATCTACAAAAAACAAATTATTTGAGAAACTCTTTTTACATATACATCTGTTCAATAAATATATTCCCAAAGTACTTCATGACATGAAATGTTCCATGATGATGGACAGCTGAAGTTTGGCTTCCTGCAGAGCAGACATTGGGAAGGTTTTCTGTGTTTTCAGGCTATTCTCTGCCATTCCATCCTAACAAGTATTGTTTGTGTTATTGATAATGTTTGAGGGAGTGGTAGGAAAGACTGTTGTACAAGAAAGTTAAGAAAATAATTACATCAGAAAGTCAGAATCTTACTTGGCACACACAATATACAGTAATTCTGTAGACTAAATGTTATACTAATAATTTTTGTTCTTTTTTTTGAAGTTTGTTTCAAGATGTGAAACAGAGAGATTCTTCTGGAATGTCAACACCTCTTCCCCTGAAGCTCCAGCAAAAGGCTTTTGAGAATGCATATCTGAGAGTTCAGGAAGGAATGAGAAATCTGGTACCAACATCTAGTCATTAGTTTTGCCTGGTTTTCATCTTGTGAATAAGATGACTTTTAAAATTACCGTGTTTAGTTGTCCGAGAGCATTAATTCTTCTGGACTTCTGATAATGTGAGGTGGTGAAACAGGGTGGTACTCAGGAAGTTCCTTACGCATCCAATGATTCATTCTAATGAAGTTTGGAAACTTTTTCCAGACTGCTCTTCTGTGTCATACTATTAGAGGTTGCGGGTTTCAATACTGTAACACTTAAGAATCAAAGGGAAATGGAGCCTCAGTGTTCTAGACAACATACAGATAGCGAATAAAATGCAATGTAAATTCAAATTATGTGTTTACATAGTGTAAAAAAAGATCTGTAAATTTCAGTAAGATTATGTTTCCAGTGGTATTAGAGTAGTGGTTTTCACAAAACTAAAATTTGCTTAAAAAATTAAACTATTCAGAAGAAAGTTCAAGTGAAGGAAAAGTTTAACTTCAGTGCAGTGACTGGAAATGCAATGATGTATATTACTATGGAATTTCTTTAACTGTTATTTTTTCTGTTGGTGTCTTTCACTTTTCCTCCTTCATTGCTACCATGCTAAGTCATCTACATGATCTACATTTTCTATTCTTTTTCCATCATGCTATCATCTATCTGCATGTCATCTTTCTGCTGTGTTTTCTCTGTTCCCTTTGCCTGCTGTCTTGTAGCTTGGGCTCCCTGCTGTCATCTCATTTCATCTCTCTGTACTGTGACCTCCACCTCTTTGTCATCTTGTCTCATTTCTCTGTTGCCTTGGCTCCGTGTTTTGTCACCTCAGCTTGCTGTGGTTTGTTAGCTTTTGCCCTTTCATTGCAGTTTCTTGTTACTTTTATTCAGTATTCATCACTTGCCAACACCATACCTTAATAGGGGAAGAACTGCATTTGAATTACACGGCAATTCTTTCCTATATGCATCAGGGAGGAGGAAAAAGGAGTTTTGTCTTGTCAAATGCCTCCGTCATTTCTCTGTTAAGTGTGCTGCCTTTGTTTAAACTGCTGATACTATAACATGAGCTGGAGCATATGAGGTATCTGCCACAAGTGTGCTGGCATGCTGGAGGCAGTAACTTCTGGTTGAGGAGTGGAGCAAACAGCCAAGGGAAGTAATTTTTAAGCAACCAAAGCAAGATTTTCAGCAATATTTATGTCAGTGCCTTAAATTTTAAATTATTTATGCTCATTCATTAATTAGGAGATTGCTTTGACAGAATATTTGTACGAGTTCTTCATAATTTGTTATTGAAGGTCAGGGGCAATGGAAGTCCTGAAGAGCTTTTGGACAAAGAGTGTAATGGAAAAGCAGTTTTGCTGATGCTTATAACCATGGTTCTGTGCTGCAGTCCAGTCTGTGAAAAGCAAGCTTTGTTTGCTATTTGCCAGTCTGTGAAAGAGAATGGATTAGAACCTCAACTTGTGAAAAAGGCAGGTATAAAATTCCATTTTATATTTAGGTTATAAATTAAGGTCAGGTTAAAACCGAAACGGTACAAAGTGCTTTTGTCAGTATTGAAAGTTGTTAAATTTTGTATAAGCATGAATAATGTGGGACTTACCTGAATGAATTTGTAATCATATTTAATGACCTATTTAGAAATAATAACATCATAAAAGGCAATTTTAATAGTAAATCTTGTATGTTAAAAGCACAGATATGAAATATAAATAATTTTTATATGCTGAAGATGGCAGACCTAATTTTAAAAAATCTTTCTACACAGTGGAAGTGAGTTTTCCAGTGTGGAAAATATGTAAAATAAATGCAGAGTATTGGAAGATGGTATGTGTCTTGTGGACTTTTAGTTTGAAGTTTCACGAGAACATACTGAAATAATTGCTGTTTATATTGCAACTTTTCCTACATGTCATTTTTTTAGCATGTATGTTCTTTCCCTTTTATCCTTTATATTCATTGCCTCTTGTTTTTCACACAAAAATGTGTACTGACTGACCTTTCCTTGCATACCACCTCATACAGGGTAGTTGTGGTCCCTTGATCACATTCTTTCAAGATACATCAATACAAATAATTTAAAAATTGCTTATGCTAAATAGGAACTGAGTTATGCAAATATTCATTAAAAGACTGGTGGGAGGACATGGAGGTATAGTACTGTCAGTTTGCCATAGTATCATGTACTCTGTATACTATTTCTGCAATCTTAATTAATGCACAGGTTTTGAAAAAAGTATCTGACATCTTTGGCTATAAAAGTATAGAAGACTTCATGACATCACATTTAGACTATTTGGTGATGGAGTGGCTGAAAATAAATGACAGTGGATATAGCCTGTCTACTTTTCCTTATGTTCTCCTGAACTACACTAGCCTTGAGGAATTCTACAGGTAAGTTTGCTATGTGAAAGCAGTTTATTTACAATTATGACACAGGGTTTCAAATTTCTAAATGCAGTAATGTGTCAGGATTTTGCTGTAAGATTGAGAGCTTTTAAAATGTATTCCAAGTATGTTGTATATTATATTTATGCTGGTAAGATTTTTTTGTATAGCAGTAGCTGAACAATAATTACAACTTTAGTTATACAGTAGAGGAACAGTATTTGCTGTATTATGCTTGAGATTTTTTTTTTTTTAAATCCAGTTCAAAGACATTCTGAAAATGTATTTACTACATGTAGGTCTTGTTATAAAGTTTTGGTTCCACACTTGGTGATTAGAAGTCAGTTTGAAGATGTGAAATCACTTGCCAACAAGATTGAAAAAGACTGGAGGCAGCTTCTAGCAGACTGTTTTCCAAAGATACTTGTGAATATCCTCCCGTATTTTGCCTATGAAAGCCATGG
>NW_010300130.1:0-1610 GCF_000700745.2 Antrostomus carolinensis | reverse complement strand
GAAATAGCAGAGCAAAGAGATACGGCTTCTAAAGTCTATGACATGCTTAAGGATGAAAACTGCTTAGGAAAACAGGTATCTGTTTCAAATGTGTAAATTGAGTTCTATGGCATTTAACAGACCTAAAAGAAACTTCAAAGTATTCTGTAAAAATGTAAATAGTTCAAGTTTATACATAGAAAATTATTATTTTAATAAAGCCAAACTAGTCAAATTTTTATCCCAAGGTTTTCAAGTAGCTGTTCAACAGAAACTTTCAGGCAGAAAGTTGAAGTATAATTTTTTTCAGAATGCAATGATTTTTTTTATCATTCATCATACAAAGCTGAGTTTCCCTGTAATATATCTGTTTAAATAAGTCATGTTTTTCTGTTAAAATATTTTGTTAATGCTTTATAAGGAGTCATCTTCCCCAGAGGCACACTCTATATTCTTAACTAGTAGTAAAATTAAAAGGGTTTTTTTTCCAGATACTGTAAGAAAGTAAATTGTTCTACCTGTGACTTAACCAGGCTTAACTTCTGAATTAATTCTGTGTCATAGATAATTGTTCAAATAGAGATTGCAGACAGGAAAAAATAGGTTTTCTCAGAAGGAAAAAAATGTTAAATTGTTTTAGCTAAAATATTTTTTTCTTATTAAAACATTATTTTTCTTCTTCTAGCAAATTGACAATTTATCTCATAATAACTTAGCAGAGATTGTGGTTGAATTGTTGATGACCTTACATGAACCACCTGATACCATGGTAGAAGAAGAAGGAGCTCATCTGAGTAAATATATAAGGTACACATGTGTAGATTTTTCTAAATGCTGAGTGTGTTCGTATAACATTGTGCATTAAAATGGGCCCTTCAGGCATAAGAAGAGGTGGCCTTGAAGTTGAGAATTAAATTTTATTGTCATTAGTAATGATGTATCATAGGCTTGCTTTCTCACAAAGTTATTCCCCAGTATCAGTAAGGAGAACCTCTATAATACTTCAGTTAATGTAAAGAATGAGTGGGTGGGCAAGAGAATGCCATTTGTGCCTGCCTGGCTGGCAGCTGAACACAAAACAGCTGCTCGCTCCCCCTCCCCTGCCCAGGAAGTGGAGGAGAGAATCAGAAGGCTAAAAGTGAGAGAACTTGTGGGTTGAGATTAAAACAATTTAATAATTGAAATAAAATTGACATTAAAATAATAATGGTAATAATAGTAAAAATGGAATATACAAATGAGTGATGCACAGTGCAGTTGTTTACTACCTGCTCAGCCAGGTCCCAGACAGCAGTCCTAGAGCAGAGACAGTCCTGAAACTGAAACCGCAATCCCAGAAGAGCGAAAGAGTTCCCAAGAGATCCCACAGAGCTGGCCAACCCTCACTGATACACCGAACATGACATTATATGATGTGGAATATCCCATTGGTATGTCCAAGTGCCAATTTCGGTTTGCTAATTTGCTACACTTTCCCGGAGTTTCTTCTTGTCCTGGTTTTGCTAGGATAGAGTTAATTTTCTTTTTAGTAATTAGAATAGCTGTATTCTAGTTTCAGTGTGTCAGTTCAGACATATTATGAGAACATCATTGATAACACTACTGGTGTTATTAGTTACTGCTGGAGCTCA
>NW_010300129.1:35642-51886 GCF_000700745.2 Antrostomus carolinensis | reverse complement strand
ATGGGAAGGACTCATGTTGGAGAAATTCATGCAGGACTGACTGCTGTGAGAGGGACCCCACGCTGGTGCTGGGGAAGGAGTCCTCCCCCTGAGGAGGAAGGAGCGGCAGAAACATGTGATGAACTGACCCCAACCCCCATTCCCTGTCCCCCTGTGCCGCTGCAGGGGAGGAGGTGGAAATCAGGAGAGAAGTTAAGCCTGGGAAGCAGGGCGGGGTGGGGGAAGGTGTTTTAAGATTTGGTTTTATTTCTCATTATCGTCTTGTCTGATTGGTAATAAATTAAAATTAACTTTTTCCCCCAAGTTGAGTCTGTTTTGCCCGTGCCAGTAACTGGTGAGTGATCTCTCTCTGTCCTTATCTCCACCCATGAGCCTTTTGTTATATTTTTCTCCCCCTGCCCAGTTGAGGAGGGGGGTGATAGAGCGGGCTTTGGTGGGCATCCAGCCAGGGCCAACCCACCACACCTTATTTCTGTTTTGGACCATTTTCTTTCTTTAGCTGTACTGCATGCCTAGAGCTCTGAACTGATTGGTATTAAAAAACCCAGCAGTTAAGGTGGCAGATCTGAGGAGGTGCTGGTCTCTGATAGGACGGTAGGGTGAGAGCTGTGACGGAGAGGGAAAGGTTCTGGGGTTGACAGCTCCCTGGCCTGGATCAGCACTGGCTGGGTACTTTTCTTAAGCAAATATTAACATGTTTTAGCTGAACCTGATGGGTTTGACTGAATCAGGTTAGGGAGCAGTCAGCTGAATGGCTGATGGCTGGCGATTCAAAAGGGTGCCAGTTTTTCCCAGGGACCTGGTGGTGAGAAGCTACTGCTGAAGTGGGGGATGTAACCTTATCACCCATCTTAGCTCCAGCCAGGACAGGGTGTAACCAGATCCTTCAGCTGAAATAAAAATATAATAGATTAGAATCTGGGAAGAAGGGAGGGAGAGAAAAATATGCATTTAATAGGAAATGCTCAAATTTCAGTGTGGCAAAATTGGAAAAATCAGTGTGAATTTAATAGGACAAAGATTTTTGTATCAATATGTCTCTGGGAATGGATGGAAAAATTCTCTCTCTTTGTTCAACATCTCAAAACAAGCGCTGGGCAGGCTTTCAGCCAGAATCCTCTTCTCTCTGCATTTTGCTTCAATTAGCTCATGGGTGCTCCTTTCCAGCTCAGTGCTGCTTGTCATCCACTAGCACTGGAGCCTTCCCTTTTCTCTCCTTGTTGATGGTTGATTCTCTCCTTCATCATGAAGAGGCTGTAGTGCATCAAGGGAGAAACTACAGTCTCTGCAGTCCACTCTGGTGGACTGAGAGCAATATGCATCATAAAAATTTAAATGTCAGAAAGCAGCCTGAAGAGCAAAGAATGTGTTCATATAGCCTCTTTTCTTCTTTTTTAAACCTTTTTTTTTTTTAGAGCTGATTGATTGCTTTTGAACCCACTGAACCATGCTGAATAAATTCGACATGAATTTATGAGGATGGTAACATTCTTGCTTCAGTTTTCAAGTTTTTTTAACCTCAGTACTTCAGTATTTTACGACATAAATATACTATAAAATATAGTAGTATATCTATTTATAATGTAAAAATATAACATAGTTTAAACATATTCAACTTTTTAATTTAATGCTTTAAAATTATTTTTTTAATTTTATATAAGAAAATTAATTCCATAAATGTGTAAGCTGAGGTAACTGCTTCCAACTATTAATATTAGCCTTGAAGAGGTGAATTTTAATTTCCCCTTTCATCATAATTCCATTAAAGTGTCAACATGAACTACTGGGAATTAATAATTTTAGATCATTATTTTAAGTAATAATTTTTTCCTCATTTTTAGAGAAAACTATCCCAACAAGATGTGATATATATTACCTCAACATGCAGCGTAGGGTGAGAAGTAAATTTCAGATGTATTTATTAGGTTTAAAAAAAAAAAAGGAAAAGTTCATTTTGATTTCCTTTTCTGGTTGCAAACATTCTTGCTGTTACCTGGAAGAGCCACATGACAAAAAATAGCACCAAAAGGAAGATGCTGTCCCATTAATGTTTGTAAAATTTTTCATGGTACTCTTGAACAACTTTAATAGTTGTACTGAAAACATAAAAACCACATTTAGATACATTTCCATTAAAAATTAGTAGAGCCCTCATTTTAGTAGTCTGGACAACTAAATCATATTTTTCAAATCTTGATGAAGGGTGTGTTTGATGGGTATATGAGAAGTGAGGAAAACCAGCTCATGCTGGCACCATGAGCAGCACATATTAGCTTTACCGGCCAGGCTAATTAATTGCATTTAGGGCATACTTGTCCTACTTCTGCCATCTGAGCCACTGCCTGCCCGGTGCTGTCATCTGCAGGAATCAGCTGAGCATCTCAAGTTGAGCCAGGGGAGGTTTAGACTGGATATTAGGAAGAGTTTCTTCATTGAAAGGGTCATCAAGCATTGGAACAGGCTGCCCAGGGAAGTGGTGGAGTCACCATCCCTGAAGGTGTTTAAGGGACGTGTAGATGTGGTGCTCAGGGGCATAGTTTAGAGATGGACTTGGCAGTGCTAGGTTAATGGTTAGACTCGATGATCTTAAAGGCCTTTTCCAACCAAAACAATTCTTTAATTCTATGATTCTATCTCGGGCAGCCCACAGCACTCACCACTTGCACTGCATGGGGCCATTTGCTCGCATGAAGAGCACCGACTGTGCTAGTAAAAGAGCTGAGCTGGGGCTAAATTAGTGTTTCTGCTCTGAGATTTCTGTCAGATTGTTAAAAGCATTTCGTTTACTCATATATATGAAAGAACTATACTGACAGTTCAGTTTTTAATAGTTGATGAATTAAGGGGCAAGAGATAATTAGAGAGTCCATTTTCTTAGCTTCTGGGATGCACTGCTAGCATGTTCTTTTTTGCCAATATTACACTCTAGTTGGCTTTGTGGCAGTTGTTTTTTAATTATAAGTTATCTAAAGTGTAAGATATTTTAGGACCACAAAATAATACAAGCTGCACCCAGAGCAAGCTGAACTTCTGATACATTGTCTTGCTTTTTTACCTTTGAATCCATTTCTGCAATGTTATCTCAACAGTCCAATGCCCAAGTCAGGCTACTTTTTTCTTTTTTCTTTTTTCTTTTTTTTTTTTTTTAAGTGGTGCCTTTCTGATATTGTGACAAGCAATCTGTGAAAAATGTAGAACTGATAAAAGAAAAATAAATTGTTTACAGATAAGCCTGCTTCATCCTTTGCTGTTTTACCAGAACAAACAAAATGACTTTGTGAGCTTGAGAAAGAATGTAGGTTTTTTAGTTCCTGAAAAGTAGATTTAGAACAAAGTAGGATTCACTGCATTAAGCAAGCATTACTACAAGAGAAATGGGACCTGTGCTATGTTTTTATAAAACTCAACTGTTCATCAGCAGTAACTGTTAATTAATCACTCAGAGCCAAGGAGTCTGACCAAGACCTTTTTTAATGTGTTGCTAATCAGGGTGGCATAACACATGTCTACATTTCATGGCACTGTTCCAGACTGCCTGTGCCGGTCTCTTGCCTGGGTAGCTTCCCAAATCTTCCTTTTCGAGCCAGATTTAGAAAAAAAAAAATTAACAAGCAGCATTCACATAATCTAAATTTTCAAATGTTCCCATCTGCTAATCCAGGATGAAGAGAGGGGTCCTCTTACAGAACTAATGTGAACAGTTTAAGGAAAACTGTCCTTAGCTGCTAGTTTCTGGAAGTAACTATCTTGAGGCTGAGCCACGTGGATTGTTCATGTAATTTTTCATCTACTGTACAAAGACAGCCAGCTAGAACAGTCCTGAAATGGTTTGGATTAGCTCAACTGCCTGTGCACTGCAGGAGATAAAGAGCAATTAAATGATCTATTAATAGATTTAGGTTGTAATTAAAAACTTACTGGACTATGACTATGTGGTTGTGTCTTAAAAACTAACTGGCATGGTTGAGCTTAAGTAGCCAAGCCCTAAAATGCTTTGGTGGTGATGTGGCTTTCTGAATATTGTAGGGACATCAGTGTTGCTGAGTCGTGTCCCATGCCTCATCCACCACCACCTGCTGGGTTCTCACTTTTCTGAGGACATCTTGGCAAAAAAAAAACAGAACCCAACTCATTGCACCATCTTCTTGGGGCAGTGGAAGGTACAATCTATTTCTTAGGACTTGTGTCTGTAGAGCATAACAGGCTTATATAAAGCTGGAAGAAATGCTACCTCTAATGTTACATTGCTGCTCATGTGTCGTTGGAGGTAGTGTTTCTTTCAGCTCCATTTCATAACCTTTGACTTCCCACCCCGAGCACACCTCATCCTGCTTTTACGAGGCAGCAGCAGGTCCCAGGGTTTCAAAGCCCATTGACTTCTTGGTTTTGTTTTATCTGCTGCTTTGTACTTCTGAAGCTCCTCAGGGACTGATGTCAGCTGTTCACAGCAAAGGCTGCCTTGTTTTCAGTTTTCTGTTGCACAAAATATCAGTAGGAGAGAACCTGTGCCTTGCTGATGCTGTTGTGCAATTTAGCAGGGTTCTACAGCGAGGAGCCTGCTGCAAGCAGGAGCAGCTGGCCCACGACAGGACCTGGCAAAGGAAAATCACCAGCCATGGCTACTTCTAGGCTGACACACATTGTTTCACCCAAAACACTGTGGAACAATTATTTCTATGGCCTTTTTTTTTTTTTTTCTATTTTCCCTTAACTGATTTATTATAGAAATTCCAACCATTCAAAAGAAAAAAAAAAAAGAGAAAAAAACCCCAAACCTTTGAGACTAACCAATGGTATTCTAGTTTAACAGAAAATGATTGCTTGGTGGACTGTTGACAGCAAATAATTTATTCATTGAATTTAGCTCTTTAATGTTTCCCAGTTGCCAATAAACAGATGATGACAATAAAATCCACAAATGTATATGTTGCTCATATGCAAAATCAGTAAAAGAGGACTTTATGTGGATAAACAACAACTCAGAGATGGATCTGATCATGAGCTGTATAGTGCAGGACTGTTTTGTGTGTTTAATACTCTCAATTATTGTGATTTTAATTAGAGCCACAGGTACCTTGCATTCTTTTCATCACGGGATGTTAGCTTTAGGAGCAGGGCCTGATGCAGATAGATGTAGCTGGGGAATCAAAAGAGATGCCAAAAAGAGATGCTGAAATACGAGCAATTACTGAGTTAACATTCCAAGCCAAGACTGCTTTTTGCAATAAATAATGCACCCCATTTAAGTTTTAAGTTATTTTTAAAGTATTAAATACTTAACTTCTATCAACATGATTACAGGACCTATTATAAATGCAAAGTTTAACACTGCTGTTAATAATGAGAGAAGTGTGTTATTACTGGTGTTATGGTTGATGGGACTTCTATTACTGAGATGTTTAAGAACTGGCTAGATAAAAGCCTGTGGGGAATGATTTAGGTTTGGATGGTCTCACCTTAGCACAGAAGGATGGATTTGGGAGGTCTCTATTTTCAGGGAGTCTCTCTGCAGAGAGATTTGTAGACAACAGGTCAAATAAGAGATCCAGGATGTGATGGTCCAAGCAAACCATGTTGAAATTATTAGTAGTAACATCAGCCTGGAGGGCTTAGGATCTGCAGGATGACTGCAGACTATATTCAGCCAGAACAAAAGCTGGGCCCAGCTCCAATGAATTCATTCTTATTTGAAGGTCTGTTGCAAAGCTCTTGATGAACTTTTCATCCCTTTATTAAAAAAAAAAAAAAAAAAAAAAAAGTCAACTTGGCCAAAGAAATAGGATGATTCTGGCTTGTAAAATAATAGCTAATACTGCCATTTGAAGGCAAGATTGTTATCAAATAACTGACTACTGCGGTTTTCATACTATATTTCTCATGTTGCTCTTATGTACATTTAATACTGATCTATCATGCTATGAAATATGCATACAGCACTAAATATGTTGACCAGGATTTCTCAAAAGAATAATTTTTTACAGAATACTTCAAAAATGCAGTCTGAAATAATTTTGTTGCTCCTGGCTTGGAAGAAGGGACAGACTTTTTATATAATAGAAGATTAATGTATAGTCAGAAGGAAGAGAGTGCTTATATCTGGATCATTCTTCACAAGCAAAAGGCTGACTGTTTCACAGTGATTGCCTTTGTTTGATAAATAGTTCTTCGTTGAAATGGAATACGTAAATATTTACGGACATAAATAACTCAGTCATGGTAATGACTTGTAGACAGTGATATATCAATGCCATTATGGAAATTTGTGTTCAGCATCATAAGCAAAAGCTAAACTGTATAACATGGGAGGGTATTTCTGCATAAGGATTCCAGGAAGCAACAGTTTGCATACATATGCTGCAGATTAGGCCAAATTTCCAAAAATGAGGTATTATGGAAGAAACTGTTTCTACAAATATATGTACTCAATCTGTTCAGACCTGCCCTGAGGCTGCTTTGAGTATGGCTGTGAGAGGACAGAAAAGGGATAAACCTTTAAGAGATAAGTGATATCAGACTGGCAAAGAACTGCCCCAGGGAGAGGTGGTAATAAGTGGTACCAGATTATTGGGAAATAAGTCCCTTGAGCATCTGATGCTTAGAGCTGACCTGGGCTGGCACAGAGGTGGACTTGGGTATCCTCCAAAGAATGGGGTGGCTTCTCAGGCTGTGGAGGTGGGAAGGGGCTTGCAATCCTTTATGGAGGATACAATGTGATGGGGCTGGTGAAGAGACTTCTGCAGTAATCACCCACTGGAAACAAGATGAAGAAGACACAGATTATTTTTGGCTGAAGTTGATTGAGAGCTGCTGTTGTACTGTTGCTGTGAAAAGGCTACGGTAGGCCCAGAAAAAAAATAAGTCCATTAGGGATAGAGATCAGAGGTATTGCAGGTCCTTGTGAAACCTGCATGCAAATTTAATCACTCATGCATAAGAAATTCCGAGAAGTGGGACAAAGAGTGTTTAAAACTCTAATTTAAGTTTTCTATTTTATGGATATTCTGCAAACTGCCTGCACAGTGACCCTGCCTTCTCACATTCCTTAACTTCTGGTGCTTGATTTTGTAAATGTCGAAACATATTTAGCACAGGTTTTGTTTATTTGTTTATGTTTTGGGTGGAAATGTATGCAATTTCTTTAAATGCATGTTACCATCTGGAAACAAGGATGAGAGCCAAAAATGCACAGCCGGCTCTCTTAAAAACTCCAGCCAGGGCTTTTCAAATCACATCAAGACTTACTGATTTGTAGGATACACAGTTGTTGAATATTGTGAAGCACATGGAGCCTGAGGAATGATGAACTTTAGATGAGATTTTATAGGTTCTCCAGGGATGCTGAAATTAAAATGGCCCCTCGACCCAGTTCAGCAAACTGTGTGTGCTGGGTTCAGACAAGTATTACTGACTGAGTGTGACCTCCAAAGATTACTAGTTGTACTGGGCTGTACTTCCACATTTCCAAGAGCCACTGAGGGCTCTTCTTCTTCTCAACAAACCTTCTCACTACACTTCTTGATGAAGATTAACAGGGAACACTACATCTTCCTGATTTTTTTTTTCCGTTCTCATTCTGAGAATGCTATTGTCAGAATATACGAAGTGCCTAAAAAAAAAAATCACAATTATTTTATTAAATAAAATAACTAAAAAACAGTAGGAAGAAAGCAGCATTTATTTCACCTTATCTTAAAACTATGTCTGCATTGTTTGCCAGAAACTGCATATACCGTGTGGAAAATCCAATAGCCAAAGAACATCTAAAGAATATATCTTGCAACAGTGCACTGCTAGAATAACACTGCTTGAAATGCGTCAGTGTGATGGCTTTTGACTTACCAGAGTTCAAGCAGTTTAGATAGAAGACTAGATCTCTTTAGGTTCATGGGTCTATCTTTACGTGGAGCCAAGGGATATATCTTTCTTTCTCTACAAAACAAATTTTTAACTTTGGCTGGTTGCTAATTTATTCATATGTCTTCTTGCCTTTCCTTTCCAGTGAAAGCAACATGTGTTCACCTTTCAAATACAACCATGTGCTGGAGGAGACTGTGGAGGCTGTACATATACATCGTTCTTCAAGTTTATGGGCTTTTTCTTCATGTGCCTTTTTTTTTTTTTTTCCCCCTCCTCCTCTGAAGGGAATGAGCAGCTTTGAGTTCAAATAGCCAATTTCATTTGCACAAACCTTCATTTCTTCCCCCCCCCACACACTTATGATAACCTTAATAACGAATCCCTGCATGAACATAGGTGACTGTGACAAAGCTGCTTCAAACATAAAATAATTGAAACTCCAGTTAAAAAATTTGACTAATGATTCTTTATTGGAAACTTCCTCCCTGTAGAGGAACAGAGCGATAGTGCTGGCCAGAGAAAGCTCATCATGGGCCTGGGGCCTGAGATGGGAGATCCAGTACAGTACCACTTTCAGCCCTGGGTGGTAGAGACCAGATAGATGAGGATATGTGAGAAAAGTGCCCATAAACCAGAAGACATTATTTTCCCTTTCCTTCTCTTTTTCTCACACAACAGGAAAAATGCATCCGACCCAACATGATGCCTCAGGCACCAAAAAGCCTCCCTGCATTTGTGACCTGTAGTTACAATCAGTCCAGATTAATACAATGAGATGTGTCTTGCTGCAGATTTATCTTACCCAATAATTCACTAACCTTCTCTTCCCTGGCAACCTCTGCTTTTCTCCAGGATCCATGTAAAACCAGCGCAGCAACATAACCAGAGTTGTACCCTTTATGAACATGAACATAAATAGTCATGCTGGTGATGGGAGGGTGAAATCACAGCATACCTGCCGTGGCTGGAGTCCCACATCTCAGGGTTTAGAGACAACTGATCCTTGACCAACTATAAAATCAAATATAATGCCCTGAATTTTCAATGTCTGCAACTCAGTGAAGTCTGACAGCATTTTAATGCAATTTTGCCAATATTAATAAATATAAGTTTTATCAATCGTATTTATATTACCATAATAATTGAGTATATAAAAATTTTCAATGTGTCATACCTTACAACACCTTCAAAATATAAGAAGGCAGTTTATTTCTATTATACAGATGGACAGTTACAGCCAAAGGGTTGCTTGTCCTAGGTGGCACAAGATGCCTGTGTGATCTTTCACAGCCATCGAGGAACAAGCTTGCTGAGACATCTGGATGCAAGGCAGCTCAGATCAGAAACACTGTAGTTATCCAAGAGGATTTAGCCTCCCAGCAAGAGGAAATCTCTCCAGCACAGCACCAAGCCGATGTCTTCAGCTGAGTTAGAGCATGAGCTGTGTTTGTGAGCAGGACCCTTCTGTCGATGTAGGTAAACTTCTCTGTGCCCAAACTCTGAAAACCTGTGTAATCCCAAACTCTTCCAGATCCCAGTCATGGAAGTGACCTGAATCATATGGAGTAGCCGTGACTACATCTTCATAAACCACCATCTGTGTCTCCTGTGGTCTAAAATGTAGGTAGAGCAGAGCTGGGACAGTCTTACCCTGAGCGCTGCAAACACAAAGGGATCCAGGTCTCACAAGGAGACTCTCAGAATTGCTGTGCTGTATAAACTAGATACTGATGCTGGACCTCTTGGCACAAGATACATTTCTGAGAGGGGGAAAAAAGATCTACATTTTGCAGGGTTTTGGGTTTTTTTTTAGGAGTAACAAAGATGACCCATGCTGGACAAGGAAAGCTGTCATTTTCTAGGCAAACTCCCTTTTGGTTTCAAAGGAGACTGAGGCCTAAAAATCAATGGCATAGCAAGGCTTTGGGAAGGAAAAGAAGAATAGCAGAAGACTGAGAGAAAAGTGGTGAGGGCAAAACAAAGTGAAGCAAACCAAACATCAGCTAAAATATTTAAATATAAGCTCCAACATGCTACTAAAATATGAAATGCATCAAATCACTGCACAGAACTCTATCAAAGGAAAGGATACAGCACAGCAGTGGAAAACAGGCATGTGGGGTGAGGGCTGAGCAGAAGTGAAAGAAGTTCCTTCTGTATTTTCCGTCCAAGATGGAGATTATTGCTGCATGTAACTATATGTGGGCAACCAAGCAACAAGGCTCACATCTTCTGCAGAAGTAACTCAAGACTATGCAAGGGTCATGAAGTAATTCATAAAAACTATCTTTCTCATTCAGTAGTGGTCTTTGCCAATGGACACTCTCTGGTAGGATGAAGATCAGACCCTCACTTCATTGTCTGTGGGAGTTGAAGAGAGCCCAGGAGGGAGTTAACATCACTGTCCCTTGCTTTGGGAGCAGTCTGGTCTGGTAGAAATTATCCCCATCCATCAACACTAAGCCTATTCTTTTTCAGAACCCTCCACACCCATGCACAGGAAGGTCCAACACAAATATTCTACATGGCTGTTCCCCTGCTTTTACTCTTTGTCCTCTTAGAATAGATTTTCTTATTTTGTGGGGTTATATTGCTGCCATATTTGGTGGTGAGATTTCAACACATGCAAATGCTGCAGCTACTGCTAGCTTAGGTGGTGAGGGTATTGACAGCTGTGCAACCACAGCAGCATGGCTGTCAGCACATGCTCTTCTGAGCCTGATGTAAGAGATGATTTTAAAGAAGCCTGTGGTGTTCAGGTTTCCTTTCATTTGGCATCTGGCTGCCCTCAGTATGTCTAGGGATGCCAAATTGTTACATACGCTTTCTGTACATTTCCCTTTGCCACTTTGCATTTTCAATCCTAAAACAATCAACCATTGTCTAGTGCGCTAGACAGCCCACAATCAGCCTAAGAGTAATGTGAACACCAGAAGAGGAGACATGAGTTGTGCAGGGAAGGAAGGATGAAGAGAGGTACTGGAAAGAGTCTGAAATTTTCTCCTGTAGGATAATCCCAGGTCTTAAAGATTCCTTGTTCCCCAGAATGACAACCTCTGTATAAAAAATGTGTTTGCTTTGGTGTTTGTTCTAAAAATGTCATGAAATTGAATTACATCCCATTTGCTCTAATCATTTATGTTGTGAAAACATCCCTCGTGTCTTACCTATCAAGACAAGATGCTTAATATTACTTTCTTTAGCCATCAGGGTGAGTTTTTTCCCTTGCCTTTGCTGCAGAGAGCTGACCATATTTCCGATGGATTTAAACTGGCAGGTGCGTGTTTGGTTGTTCAGTTCACAGTCTGGTATTTATAGTTTCTGTTAGACTGATAATGAATCTTTGAAGAAGCCCATCTGTTAAGCAGCACAGCCACAACTTTGAAGACTTTAATTTCTCTTGAATTGCAGTATTCTCAGCTGCACAATGAAAGACATCTTTTGATCAGTCTGCAGCATTATAACTTCTCTTCCAAGCTTATTGTACTTACAAATGTTCTGATTTGTATGCTCGTGGTGCTTAGGATCTGTATTACAGACTAACCAGTATGGAAACATTACTGATTCACATGAGACCAGCCCAGCTAAAAAACACATGAAACAGGGTGGGTGAAAGTCCCTTCTGATGGCTACGCTGTTCTTGCCTCAGACAGCTGACACGAATGGCACTTGATAAATTTTTACTGAGATTGAGCAAAATGTGACATGAAAAAATTTCATGAAGACATGAAAATATGTCAAGGACAACAAAATTACAGAATGGATGAGGCTGGAATGGTGAGGATGCATTGCTGGCTCATGGTCAACTTGGTGCCCACCAGCTGCCCCCACTCAGGTCCTTGTCTTCAGAGCTGCTTTCCAGCTTGCTGACGTCCAGCCTGTACTGGTGCATGGAGTTATTTCTTCCCAGGTAGAGGATTTCACATTTCTTTTTATTAAATATGATCAGAATCCTGTTGGCTCATTTCTCCAGCCCATTGAATTCCCTTTGAATGGCAGCACAAACCAAATTTCCTGGACGTATATTCCCTCCAGGATCATATACACCATGGAGCTCTTCCAAGCAGGTCCTTGAAGAGGCCAAAATGAAGGCCAACTGCTAACCTTCCTTTTAGAATCACAGAGTGGTGTGAGTTGGAAGGGATCTTAAAGATCATCTAGTTCCAACCCCCCTGCCATCAGCAGGGACGCCTTCCACTAGACCCGGTTGCTCAAAGCCTCATCCAGCCTGGCCTTAAACACTTCCAGGGAAGTGGCACTCTGGGCAACCTGTTCCAGTGTCTCACCACCCTCACAGGAAATAATTTCTTCCTAATATCTAATCTAAACCTACCCTCTTCCATCTTAAAGCCATTTCCCCTTGTTCTATCACTACCTGCCCTTGTAAAAAGTCCTTCATAGCCTTCCAGTAACCCCTTCAGGTTCTAGAAGGCAACTGTAAGTTCTCTCTAGAGCCTTCTCTTCTCCAGGCTGAACAGCCCCATCTCTCTCAGCCTGTTCTCATAGGAGAGGTGCTCCAGCCCTTGGATCATCCTCATGGCCTCCTCTAGACTTGCTCCAGTAGATCTGTACCCTTCTTACGTTGCGGACCCCAGAACTGGATGCAATATTCCAGGTGGGGTCTCATGAGAGAGAGCAGAGGGGCAGAATCCCCTCCCTCGACCTGCTGGCCACACTTCTCTTGATGCAGTCCAGGATATGGTTGGGCTTCTGGGCTGTGAGTGCCCATTGCCGGCCCATGTTGAGCTTCTCATCCTCTACTATCCCCAAGTCCTTCTCCTCAGGGCTGTTCTCAATCTATTCTCTGCCCAGCCTGTATTTATGCCTCTGGATGTACAAAGTCTGGGCCATATAAAAGGTTTAGATTCAACTGTAATTACATGTTTCCAAAATGCTAAATAGCAGCTCCAGGAAATACCAATCACAAACTCTCCTGGCATAGGGCTCAAGAAGGGAGTTTTGTTCCCATTGTCATTGGGTCTGCTTCTAATGTCCGGACTGATTTTTACTGTCTTTATTCAGGCAACTGCCAAACAATTCAATTTCTGAAGAACTTCTGACTCATGGAGTGAAATCTGACATTAGGCCAGGGTGAGAAACTGGGAAAATCTTATACGGGAGTCTGTGCATTGCTTCCTTTTCTAGAGGAAAATCTGGGTTATTTGCACTGTGTTCTAAAAGTGGAGCAATAAAGTAGGAAAATGGGCTTAGTTAAAACTGAGATCTCTTTGAGTAGGCAGAGGTAGGTCGCAGGAAAAAATTAAATGTAACAGTTTGAGTAAGTCCATACATTTCCAAATGACATTTGTTTTTTACATTTTTTTCCTACAGTAAATTAAATGAAGAATAAGCCCCAAGTAGATGAAATGAAAACATTTTGTTTGAGTCTCCATTAGATTTTTTAGTTAACTGGCAAAGAATTTGCAGTTGTTTTGCTGAAAAAAAAGATTATCTTATTTTAACATTTTTATTTAGTTAGAGATCCAAAAATCAATCATTCCTAAACTTCTCATTTTTCTTCAAAAACTGAGTACAGCTGAAAAAGGGAATCACATATTTACAAAAATATCACGGGTTGTTTTTTTTTATTTTTTTTTTAATTTTGTTTTTTGGGGTTTTTTTTCACTTGGAAATATTAAAAAGGTCATGTTCTATAGAGCTAATTCACTTTATGAGAGCTTAAATTTTACTGTGATGATTACTACAGAGATACTGGACTTGGAAAGATGAAAAATAATACAGATTTTTCACAGGTTAAAAAAAAAGCCATGGTTCTAGTACAAATGGTGTGGACATGTAAGATGTGTGTTAGCTGTCGAATGTGAACAGTTTGCTAAAGAAGACTGACAAGTGAAGTAGAAAAACTAAAGCATCAGAGCTGGAAAAGAGGTTGCTTCTCTACTGTACTCCGATGAAGAAATGCTCTCTTTCACTTTAATGCCATTTATAGGACTGTATAGTCTAATTTTTACTGAATATTCTTTTGCTTCCTCTGGGAGACTGACAGTCTGACTAATTCCCATGTCCCCATTAATTTTTTCTTGAAAGTCATCTCTACATTTCCTTTCTTCTGTTACTTATGGTTGTATCGTCAATGACTCATATCCTTCATTTGAATAGTGTAAGTCTACCCAGCTAAATTTGCTGAGTCCTTTGTTTAGGGAGTTCTGCTGTATCAAATGGAGTTAAGATGACTGGGCAGGTGATCCTTTTCAATGGTATGAATTAGAGAAATCCGTCAAATCCCTCTGATTTCACCTGCCAAGTTAAATTCTAACATTTCCTTCTTAATATTTTGAAATTCCTTTTCAAACAGCTCATTTGAAATGGAAGATTCCTCTGTGCGCATATGAAAGGTATACCCTGTCCAGACAATACTCACATGAAGAGTTGCACAAGGCTCCTTTCCTGTAATTTTATTTTATGTAAGACTTTATTCAAGGTACTCAAGAAATACAAAGTAACTTTGCATAACTTTTTCTGTATTCTTTATTCCTTCTGAGCACTTTCCAAATGTTCTTTCTACAAGTTATTCCTCACTAATCACATTGTCAAACAGAAGTATGTTTTGCAATTTTCAACTCTATGTCAATGCATATATTTTATCTTTCTAATCCTTCTGGATACTGTCTTTTCTCTCCTTTATGTTCTCAATCACCTTTTGACACAAACTGACTTCAACAGACATTTGGATGCACAGGCACTGCTGTCAGCCTACCTGTCCATCACCTTTTCTTATTGCTGATAGTAAAAATTTTTGTGTTATGTTGTGATTTTTCTCCTTTCCTTATTTTCCATCTTTTCTGTTGCAGTCATTTTCCCTTATCTACTAAGTATGAGGTATTTTTCTTTAACTTATTTTTCATTAACTTATATTCCCTATTGTACTCCATATCCTGGTGGGAGGGTGGGGAATAGATAGCTGAGCAAAGGAATCCTCTGAGTTTTGCTCTAAGAAAATGGAGACACAGAGGAACCAATACAGAACCCAGGAACCAGATCCCCAGATGAGATCTTGAGACAGGTGGGTTCAAAGTTTAGTTAAAGCAGACTTTGTGCTTGCCTGGGCACTTACCCCACCAGGGCCTCAGTTCCCAGGCTGAAAAATGAAGGCTTTGGTAGTCTCAGTACCTCCCATTGCAGAACACTTGGCCCTGTAGGAACAAGTAACTTTACCAAGATTGATGGAAAGCATAGGGCTTTCCGAGCACTGTCCATAACACTTTTGGGGTGTATAAGCTCTAAGGGCTCAAGATCAAAATCCTACAGGAAAGAAAGAGATCAGCAGGGGCATCTATTCACTCTCTAGTTTCTGGTCTGGAAAAGTCCTGCAAGGTAAACAAGGAGTCTTTGTTCTGTTACTTTTTGCTCTCAGAGATGCAATAGTTCTAGAAATGTTTTAAATATTTTTAGGATATATTTTACCTGGCTCCACTGTGCAGTTTTGACAACAACAAAACAAGAAAAATATAAAACCTAAATACCACATCAGCAATCCAGTGATGTGCTTTAGCAGAGCTCCTGCTCAAGTCTCACCCCAAAGGGAGATACCTGAGGACCAACCCTATAGCTTCTCAGGGTCATGGAAAATACAAGGAAAAAACAAACAAGGTCACTTTCAGAGAGGGTCTGCTTCTCTGGGCAATTTTAATCATAGTTCTCCCTTTCAGGGAACTGGATTATTTGTGAAATGGGATGCCATCAGTAATATATGGCATAGATATATCCAGGCTGGTGCTCTGATCCCGATAGCAAGTGAGGACTGCACTTTCCCATTGTTATGGGTTATCACCTGATGACAGACCAACTTGGATCTCTGGTCTGAATTTTCAGAGGTGTTTAAGAGAACAGGGACATCCAAGCTCCAAACTGACTACACAGAGTTCTTAAAAAACATAAAACTTAGTGTCAGATGCAAAAATTGTGCTTTCTGCCATCTCTTCTCTTCTACCATCTTTTAAGGTTTTCTTTTGGAGGGCTATTCTTCTACGGATATTGAATATTTCCATATGTATAGGGTTGCTATCTGCTATTTAACCTTTTTTTTTTTTTTCTTCCCCTCAAAAAGTAGCATCTCAGAAGGTCCTTACAGACTGAAACAATTTAATGACCTCTTTAAGAAAGTAGTGTTCAAAACTCTACAGCACTCTTCAACTAACCCACTGATGTTATAATGTTTATAACTGATTGAACATCAACAGTGTCTTTGGCAACATACAGGGAGCAAAAGCCAAGTGATTTATGTACCTGAAAGTTTATAATTGGATCCAGCCAGACACAGAGTACATCTACGGACTATTAAAAAAATACCAAAACAAAATAAAAAGCAACAGCCAGGTCTTTGGCTGGCATAAGTCAATGCAATTTCATAAAACCATCAATTACAC
>NW_010300129.1:10644-35584 GCF_000700745.2 Antrostomus carolinensis | reverse complement strand
TTATTTTTACCTTCAGTCAATGTCAAGGAGTGAAACTGATATCAAAGCAAAAAAGTTTCTGGCTTGAAAAATTTCTTTCTAATTGATGAAAATTTTCATACTGTCAAGCAAATTTTTTTGGTAAAATATTAGTCCATATTTCAGCAAATATGAAGCTCATTAAAGCTCCAACAGCTTCAGCTTTTTTTTTCAGGAAAAAGCAATGCTCAAATTGATAGTGATGAAGGATCGAGTCTAAGCAACTGCTATAAAATTGTAATTTGGAAAGCAGCGATTTTGGGTGATGCACCGTGCTTTATTTCTCTTGTACACATTTAATCGATAAGGTGAAATAATTAGTTGTGAATTTTTTATCAGATTGCTTTAATTCCCTTTTAGTTATATTTCAGGAATTACTCTTTCAAGAATATTTCCCTCTACTTAAAATTTATTTTAAACCTTAGCTTGTGCTGGGGCATACCTGTTTGCAGTCTGTAACTTAATGTCACCGCCTTGTGAAAAACAGCCGTAATATGAACGTTGGCTAACACACCAAATTGCTATGTTCAGAAGGGTTAGTTGAAAGTTTGAAATTAACATAACAACATACAGATGGCCTTCAATAAAGAGCAATAAAAGGGTTTGCAGTTCAAAAGTAATTTATGTCTGAAACTGTTGTCCTTGGCAACACACCTACACACTTTGTCTGGTGAATGTGTTACTGTTTCGTCTGCTGAAGGGAAAAGAAATAATATTTAATGAAAATAAACTATATTATTATAAAGGAGAGAGGAAAGAATCTAGATTAACACAATATTTCAATATTTTGTTAATCCTGATCAAGAGTTACTACAGAAGTATCTAGTATGTTTTAAATCTGTATAGATGTTCTACCTTGAGACAAGAGGATAAAAAAAAATTGGGTCTTTAAATAACATCCCCGTGGAAACATGAAGTGTTTCTAGATACCCTTGACTTCTTTTAAGATGGAATTTCAGAGCTGCTTTCCCCAGTTTATAGCTGTATAGCTGTCAATTTTCCTTTACAAACCACAGGACAAAACATTGAAAGTCATATAAAAATTCATTAAAAAAAAAAACCAAAAACCCATGAGCACAATGGTGGCCAGGAAAGGTTAGTACTGGAGCTGTTTGATAAGAATATGATCATGGCATGTTTTAACTTGGAAAAGCCACTGTTTCTAAATTCACATACACATAAATATTTACCATGTGTTCCTGATAGCTGTTGTGATTTAACCCGGGGCAGCAACTAAACACCACACGGCCACTCCCTCACGCCCCTCTGGGGGGATGAGGGAGAGAATCAGCAGATTAAAAGTGAGAAAACTTGTGGGTTGAGATAAAGACAGTTTAATAGGTAAAGCAAAAGCTGTGTGTGCAATCAAAGTAAAAACAAGGAATTAATTAACTACTTCCCATCAGCAGGCAGGTGTTCAGCCATCTCCAGGAAAGCAGGGCTTCATCACGTGTAACGGTTACTTGGGAAGACAAACGCCATCACTTCGGATGTCCCTCCTTCTTTTTTCTCCCCCCAACTTCCCCAATTTTTTCTGCACCCTCAGCCTACTCACTGGTGGGCTGGGGTGAAAAGCAGAAAAGGCCTTGACCATGTGTAAGCACTGCTTAGTAATAATGAAAACATCTCTACCTTATCAAGACTATTTTTAGCACAAATCCAACACATAGCCCTGTACTAGCTACTATGAAGAAAATTAACTCTATCCCAACCAAAACCAGCACATAGCCATGCAATAACTCTGTCTTGGAGCTTGACCTCATCACTGCACTCTGCCCACCAACTACAGCTGCTTCTAGTATTTTAAAACACTGCAAGAACTTTCCAGTAGCCCCAAAACAGAAACATAAAAGGAAATGTTGTTTCTGGAAGTCTCTTCCCCACCACACTACTTGTTCTCTCTCTGCCCATCTGAGCAATTACAAAGGTTTAAGGCTCATATTTCTGACTGGCTTCGCACAAATATTTCTTTCTGGGCATGCAGCATGCAGTGAATACATGAATGTCATGACTGAGGCTACTCCTTGAGAATCTCTGGGCATATACTGTCCTGAAGCAGCAGAGAGACTTCTCCCTGCTGGGAGGCCAGGGAAGCTTTTCCTTTTCTGACTAGGAAAAGCTTGGGAGCACAGAGGAGGACATACATGGGAAATCCAGAGATCAGTTGATTTGTAGAAAGCACTTCTGGAACCACCAAAAAGAAAGTTCAACAACTAGGGAGTAACAGGAGAAATACTTAGTTACAATGAGGAAGGCATAATGGATTTCTAACATTTTTAAAAGAAATATTTTTTCTTCTGGGTCTGGACAATTCTTAAAAGCAGACTTTAAGTAAGCTACATGGATTAAGAGGCTTCTGAAGTTGACTTTTTTTGTATTGAAATTGCAACAGAACCAAGAAAAGGGAACCTGATCACCAATTCTATGCCTACAGTCATACCATGTAATCCCTCTTAGGCTTTTGTGTCTATATTGTACCACGCATACGTATTTCCAACGTATCAGGGATTATTTTGCACTGATTCTGTCCTAAAACTAGTTTGGATCTTGTTCCTTTTGCACTGATCAGACCAGACTCTCTATTTCATCTTATTTCCAGACTAAATGTGTTCAAAATCTATTTATAGTATCTATTTATCTGTTTATTCCTCTGCCAGTATTATCCTCTAATAGAAACAGCTTTTTTCTTTCTATATTTATAGAGGATAATTACATCCTCTTTTCACCTTTTATGTTTTGAGACTGAACAAACCCATCTCTGCCGGTCCCCTTTCATTCGACCGACTCTTTTTACCCCCAAACTTTCTAGTAGTCTGTTTTCACACTAGTCCAAGTTAACAGAGAAAAAACACTCACACTTGCAAATACTGTGTTGAATGGTAGTCTTGATTATTCGCTTCCTTGAATTAATATATGCATTGAAAGGAAAAATAGTTCAAAACTTATTGGAAAATTCTTAACTACCAAATAAATCAAATGCAGAAGGACCCTTTTAATCTAAACTGGAAAGTTTAGGGGAGCTGCAGATCAGCAAAGTTTGGAAACCACTTATGGTCTGAGTAATTTCACAGTCTAATTAAAGAATTTTTAAAGGAAACATTGTAGAATCCACTTTCAATCAACCAATCAATCAATAAAGTAATCAACATTCTGAAGTCTTAGGAAACTATCATCAGCAAAAAAGTGTTGAAAATTTAGAAAGGGACAATTAGCAATTAAGGATTAAGTAAATATAAAATCCAAACCATGCTGTTGACACTCACTAATCAGAGGAAAATGAATGGATTAAATTTTATTCAAAACTTTTAAAAAGCTTTAAAAATTTATGCAACTCTCTCCACTTAAAATGAATTTTAAAACCAAACTGCGGAAGATTTAAGTCTACAGCTTTCATGTTACAGGTTTGTTTTTTGGTTTTTTTTTTTCCCTGTCCCCTCTCTGATTAACATTTTAAATTTCCCTGCTACAATTAAGATAGTTGAAAGAGAAATAAAAGAGTGGAAGGAAAAACCTTTCCTCCCTGCAACCTCCACAATTGGGATTGATAGTTTATTGATGAAAACAACATTTATTTTTTTTAATTAATTCATTAACTTCATTTAAACTTGTGACTTTTCAGTGTTATTAGTCTAGGCAGTTGTGGCAAGAAGGTGTAAACAATTCAGTTAACTTCTGTTTTGTTCAACATGTGTGGGCAGAATAGAAACCTGTACAATAAATTAACTTCCCAAGTCACATAATAATGACACTTTCTAATTTAGTTTTAGCTTCTTTTAAAAAAAATAATTTTAATTGAAACTTCTAGAAACTCAGTCTTTCATTTCCTCATAGAAGTCAGGACTGTATGAAATTGTGCTGTCTTCTGGGAACTTAAATAATAACAGTTTTATCACAAAGAAATTTTAACCAAAAGAAACTAGCAGTGAAAGATTAATCTTGAAGAAGTCCTCTTTGTTCCTCTAAACTGCATTCCTATGGGAGAATTGGCCCCGGGCAAAGAGTCACAAAAGATGCCCCATCGTATTTCTTCCAGATGTGTATTAAATAAAAATGCAGTGGAAATAGGGGAGGTAGTCTGGTCTGGAGATAGTCTGGCTGCATTGCCATGAGTGCAAGGTGCAAGGCAAAGGGATACACATGTAGGAACAGAGCCAGGACTTGATACCTTTGGAGAGAAATGGGTGTCTCCGTGGTCCTGGGGGCAGCAAACAATTCCCTCTACCGTGGGAGCAATTCAAAGCACTTTCAGCTAACGTTCCTGGGGAAAAGATGCTCAGGCTTTTCAGCAGCTGCAACAGGATCCTGATCAGCCTTTCCAGGCAGAAGTTGGCTTTCAAGCGTGTCTTCAGTGACCCTCATGTCTTTCCTTTGGAGACAAAGTCACTCTGGGAGGTTTGGTGAGCACCAAGGCTGGGGAGGTTGAGTGGGAAGCACCTGGGGGAGCTGGAAATGGGGTGGGCTCTCCCAGACATGGTCCCTAAACCAGCCTTGGGCACAACAGCACCTTTCTCACCTTCTCATCAAAGAAAGCCTGGAGCTGTCTGTGCTTTAAGCCTGGGATGGCTAAAATAAGAGTATTAACTGAAAACTCTCTTTTGCTGCATTTTTTTCCTACAGCTGCTTTGTCTTTATTGCTCCCCTAGCATCTATTCATTATTTGGGTGAGGAGGGAGACTATTTTTGACCTCAATCACTCCCAGTTCACATATATTTAAGGCTGACGATGTTGCAGTTTTATCTGTAACTATCTTCCATGCTTTGATTTAACAGCTTCTACATTTTTCACTTGTCTTGTGTGATTCTCCATCTCCTTTTCTATCGTCTTGAATATTTCCTTTGATGATTCCTACTTATAACTCTAGTTATAGTCTGTGTCAGTCAGTATAGCAGAAATCCTTATCCTTGTATGATTTGGCAGTGGTAGCTGTAGCAGTACAGCAACATTTTCAGAAAACAGGGAATTGCAGAACATTGTTTTGGTGGTTAAACATTTTAGAGATTCACCTCTTAATAAAAACTCAGTTGTCTGAAGACTCTTGTTTTCCTGAACCTTAGCTGGAATCTTCCTGATGCTTTATCCCTCAAAAACTCCTGGGTCTGTGAGCTCCTTCAAGACAACTGGAAGTAGTCTTGATTATTTTGTACCAAGAAAATTGAATTATTTTGTAGGAGGAATGTGTTGATTCAAGTGTTAGAAAGGTCCCATGTGCAGATTCCCTTTTTCTCTGCTTTGAGTGATGGTGGTAATTTTTTAACATTACATAAGTAATGACCTTCAGTATAGCTTCCTTTCAAGAGTGTGATTGTTTTCTGTTATATTTCTTAATGATTTATCTGAGGTTTTTTTTTTCTAGGTTGCCATGTTAGAATAAGTCATCTGTTGGACTAGCAAATGAAGATGATCAATAACCCAAAAAATCTTTGAAGTACCATGCGCACATCAATCAGTGGGAGATGCAAAATATCCAAAGCTTTCAAAAGCTTAAAAGCTTTTGAAACTTGTAATTCAAAGACTACACTGTACCTACCTACCAAGAACCTGCAACACCTAGAAGCTCACAGGGATTGCCACCACCCTAGGGACAGTGACACACTGCTACAAACTGACCAAATCCCCATTTGGATCCAGGGTCAAGTCTAACTACTTGGAAATGAGCTGTTTGCATGTAATTCAACTCTTTGCTGGACCCAGAGAAAGCTTCCTGCTTAAGAAACACTGAAATCCTCCTTCGAATAAAGTTTTGGTGTGAGAACATCCTTTTAGGGCTTTTAGAATATTAAATCTTCTCTCTCTTGGAGCAAGTTGCCTGTGCTGTCTGGCTATCTTTTTAAGAGCAAATAAATGTGTCTGTAGCTGTAAAGCAACACATCTACTGAACATTAGTGAAAAACATAAATTCTGTATAGCAAATGAATCTCTGTTATTTACCTGAAGTGGTTTTGGTAGAGATGGTTAATGATTTTTTTTTGTTTTTGTTGAAAAGTCAAGAGTGAATATAATGCAATTTCAGGACATCTTAAATGCTCTTATTTTGCCTGAGTGGTAGTTTCTGCTCATACTTTCTAAATTCAAGGATGTGTATACATAAAGACGCACAAGCTGTATCAGTTTCAGTTTAAGTAACATGCTCAGCAAATGTCACTCATGTCTCTCTATTACTTTTAGCTATTACACTTCAGCTGATATTAGAAAGGCATTAATATAAAATCTCCCCCTACTATTTCCTGCAAGTCATAGGAATTTCTTAATTATCTGCATAAATGCATTTATTAGTACTGTTAATCTTTAAATAAAACTCCCATTACTGCTGTCAGTCACCTAATTGGGCTTTCCTAACGTGCTTAAGCTCATTACCCGTTCCTCCATCTTTCACATCAGCCTCCTTCTGTGGTGGTGAACAGAAAACCCAGCACTGCACCCAGGGCTCAGCCAGCGGAGGTTGCCTGGGCAACCAAGATACAGGAATGGGACATGTGGATAGTGTCAGGAGGAAAAGAAAACCTCTAAAAGGAAAAAAAAAATCCCAAACACTCTTTATAAATACTTTACCATTTGTAAAACTGTTTGTAAGTATTCCAGGGTGTCTCTGTAGCAGTGTTTGAGGAGTCATCTGCCTTGCAGTGAGAGGCTACAAGAGCTCAGGCAACAGTTTAGCAGAAGGAAGGTTAATATGATCACAGCCTAGAATTATCCAGGGAGAAAAAATGATTTCTGATACAATAAGGCTTTCTATTTCAGAAGAAAAGGTATAACAGTATCTGACAGCCAGATCTAGCTGAAGCTAAATACATTCAGGCTAGAAATAATGTATGCATTTTTAATTAGGAAAGCAGTTAAGCTTTGAAGAAACTCACCTAAGGATTTGTCTCTCCCTGTAACTTAATAATTGTCTCTTTCTAAAAGACGTTCTTCAGATTCTAGATAAACTATGGATTTCACAAAGGTATTACATAGTATATGTCATCAGAATTATGTTTTCTCCAGTTCAAATGGATTAAAGTCTATGGGGAGAAAAGAGAGAAAAAAAAATAGTCATTAAAAAATGTATCACTTATTCCTTATGATGAGCAAATACTAACATGTTGGATCAGACCAGTACTCCAGCTAGTCTAATGGTTTTTATTTTCTACAGCCTGACTGAGTTTTTTCAGAGAACGATTTTTTGCAGTAGCCAGTTCTGGCCATTTCCTTTCTCCAGAGTCTGTTTATTTTCAATTCTGATGGGTGAAAGCGTGGCTTTGTCTATAAATATAACTTATTTTTTGCAGTCTTTTCCATAGCTCTGCATTTGCTTCCCTGGTAAATATATATACTCTAAGCTTTTCTGTCATCCATACTTTTTGATCCTTAGAGACAAACTGTTGTTTTATATATGGCTTTGTTGCTAATTGACTTCAGTTGCTAATTGACTCTTTTTTTCTTACTAGAATTTAGCCCTAAACCTTAATGACTAATGTTAACGTGCAGGTTTTCAGTGGACAGAGATCAAACTCAACACTATTTCTCTTTGAATTCAAGTTATACCTCATCTGCAAAGTATTTTGTGCTTTCCAGTGCTGAAATCTTGCTCACATTTTCACTCCAGTAAGAGACAAAAATCTCAAGGGAACTGTTTGGGTAATTTCAATTATAAATATAAAACTTATTCCTGACCAGAGCTCATGCCATGAAAACTGTTGACTAAGTCACTTGAAAAAAATTATTTATGTCTTGCAATTTTCTTAGTCACTCTGCTTAAATGTCTGCCTGCTTTTAGCACTGTTTGTACATCAGGCATCTCAGAATCACAAAATGGTTGAGGTTGGAAGTAACCTCTGGAGGTCATCTGGTTCAACTCTCCTGCTCAGGCAGGACCTGATGATTGGTTAGACTTGATGATCTTAAAGGTCTTTCTCCACTAAAATGACGGTATGATTCTATGACAACCGAGAGTGAGTTGCCCAGGACTGTGTCCAGATGGCTTTTGAATATGATCAAGGATGGAGACTCCACAATCTCTCTGGGCAACCTGTGGCAGTGCTTGATCACCTTCACAGTAAAAAAGTGTTTCCTGATATTCAGAGGGAACCTTTGTTTACGTCTGTTGCCTCTGGTCCTTAGGGAAAGGAATAGCTGCAGTGAGACAAGTAGATAGAAACTTATTAACATATTTTGTCTTAGTGTCCAAAGACATATATGAGTCTTGTAGCTCATGCTGGCACGTCCTCAGCACAGTCAACCACTCACAGATACAGATTTGGCATTGGACAGGTCTTTAATTCCAAAGGTGTGAAATATTACATGCCTGTGTCTACATGGGGTTAGATGCTGCATCTGTTGATTCTCCTGTTTATTTCAGCCTCACCCTTGACTAGAATAAAAGGAGTTCCTGGTACAGTCCTGTTCCCTCACTCATCTGCCACTAAGCTGGAGAGTGTCATGACTTTCTACATGGACATTTAGCTAAGGACTACGAAGCACATATAGCCTTGACTAAAGCAAATTCTGGAGCACCCACCCTCTCTGCACCCCATCATGATCCTACAGGCCATTGGAGGGTCCCTGCAGCCATGTACAAAGAGAGCTCCACACTACTCACCCTCTCTGTGCAAAGCTTACCTCAAAAGAAGTTTTCTGATTTGAGAATCCATTTGTTTTGTCTTTTTTGGAAAACTTTTTGGAACTTTTCCTTTTGAATCAGGATTGCATAAGCCTCAGTTTCTTAGGAATTGGGGTAAAAAAAATGTCACTGCATATTAAGCATCATATCTAAGATTAATGTCTCTAGGCATTTACACGTAAACTTTCTGCCTTATGTGAGCAAGGCAGCAAATGTACCTGATAAAGGAAACAGTAGGTCTTCAGCAGTGTAACTGAACCCAACTGTCTTCTTGAGAGCTTGTGAGAATCCCTTTCACAAGTAGAATTCAAACCTCTGATGGGCTTTTGAGGATGCAGGAATGAACAAATATTAGGATCAGCATCAGAAGAGACAGACTCCAAGTGCAGCAGAAAAGCTGAAGGACTTGCTTTGATATAGGCTCATCAATTGTCAAACCTGATAATAATAAATTTCATTGATAAGGCTGAGATCAGTGTCTCCTTATCAAAAAAACAAAACAAAGCAAAAAACCCCCAAAAACCTGTCATTAAAACCTTTAAGTGAAACAGTAGAAAAAACCCTCATCACAAGTGTGCAACACCTAGACTGAAAAATTTTTTGCTGCCATACTGGTAGGACTGCTGATGTCATGAGCAGCTGAACTACTTGCTACTGTAGCAAAACAAGCTTTTTTAAAAGATGGGCAAATGCAATGTACTGTGAGTTGTGTGTGAGGATCCATGCTTAAAGGGATAAGGAACATGCTGCACGGCAGCGAGCTAACCTACATTTACAGGTGAAGATGTAAAGCTGATCCAGAGGGAGCTGTGTCTAACCTACAAACAAAGGAGTTCTAGTCAAATGGACCACGTATTTTAAAATGATAAACTGAGCATGAGCAGCAGCATGAGGACGGTTTTTCCTGCTGCATTACATAAGAAGCAAGCCAGATCAATATAGCATGATAAGCATTGGAGTGGCTAAGGGAAAAAGGGTTGTTTAGCGTGGAGAAAAGGAGGCTGAGGGGAGACCTTATCACTCTCTACAACTACCTGAAAGGAGGGTGTAGAGAGGAGGGTCTTGGTCTCTCCTCTCAAGTAACAAGCAATAGGACAAGAGGAAATGGCCTCAAGTTGTACCAGGAGAGGTTTAAATTGGATATTAGGAAAAATTTCTTCACTGAAAGGATTGTCAAGCATTGGAACAGGCTTCCCAGGGAAGTGGTTGAGTCACCATCTCTGGAGATTTCTAAAAGATGTGTATTTGTCATGCTTAGGGACATGGTTTAGTGGTGGACTTGGCAGATTTAGGTTAAAGGCTGGACTTTTTGACCAGCCAAAGGTCTTTTCCAACCAAAAGGAACTTATGATTGTAAGCCACTGCTGGCAGGAAAACACAACCCAGAGTAACTCCTGCCTCCTTGATGTGCTATGCTGCGGAGAGGAAAGCACGCTCTTGATATGCAGAGGCAAACTCAGGCTTGGAGGTACCTTCTGCCTAGGTGCCAGCAGTACGTGAGACGGCAGCGTGGGCTGAGCTGGACAAAAGGTGAGCCCTGGGGCCCCGGTGCAGGCAGCAAGGCTGCAGCGATGCCAGTGCCACTGTGCTTTCACTGTCACCAAGCCTGAGGCACCAAAGCTCACACAGGTAGCAACACTCAGCCCCAAATCCAGCTTGCTACATCAGCATGGATAACCTGCAATGAAAGCAAAGAGATAAACAATACACTGTAGGGTCACTAGGCTGTAAAGAGAGAAGAGGAGGAGACAAAGTCAAGGCACAGTGATGATTGCATCAGCACAAGGAGAGAATCACACACACTTGGGACCAGATTTCTAGCCCCTGCTAAACAAAGTAGCTGTGTTGAGGCACTTTTTTACTTTTGGTAAGTACAGACCTTTCTATCCATTCAAGGAAGATAGACTAGAAACACATTTCAAATGTGATTATAGGCTTTAAAGCTACTTCAGGAAAATTTGAAAAATTTACCCTGGTATTGACCTACATTGATTTGTGAGTCTGAGGAGATGACAGGTCATCCCACACAGCTCAAAACAGCCTGTCAGTTTTTGTTAACTGCATTTAGGAAGTCTGCTGCCTCCTCTAAGAATGGAGGTAGTGAACAGCATGTATTCCCCATGGCAAATTACATCTTCCCTAAAACCTGTACTGGTCATCTGGATTTATGAAACATTGTAGAACTCTGGAGAGAAACCAGTGTATGATCCCTCTGCAATCTAGCCTGAAAATGATAAGCATGTAACATCAGATAGAATATTTGTCCAAAAATATTTTCTAAAATATCATCTGAAAGGAGAACTTGAGTATGTTGGAAGCATTTTACATATTATCACTAGAGTATTAGCTGAAAGAACACACACTCCTTGTTTTCACAGTTTTAAATATCTTATATTCAAGATGCATGAAGTAGTAACTTAAATAATTACACAATCTCTTCAAGAGCTTTTTCCTCCACTTTAGTTACAAGTGTGGAGAACATTTTTTTCAACTTTGTGCCTTGGGCTAATGCTCCATGCGAGAGCTTATTCTGGTCTAGACACCCACAAATGGCCATAAATTAATGATTTCTTCTTCAAAGGAATGATACCTATCTGGACACACTTAGCTGGCCACATTTCATCACACATATGAAATGATGCTTGGTAGGTGTCCTAGTTTTCAGCTGGGACAGAGCTAATTTTCTTCTTAGTAGTGAGAATAGCACTGTGATTTGGTTTCAGTACGGGATTTGTTATGAGAATGCTGACAACATACTAACGTTTTTAATTGTCTTTGGAAGATGAAGGACTTTCAAACCTCCCGGTGTTTTGCTAGTCTGCAGGTGCAAGGGGGGGAGAGGCAGGTTAACCTACCACAGTAGGTTGTTTACAAAATGATAAGGAGGCACAAAACATAACTTAAATGGAGCAATATGCAGTTTGACAATTTGCTACTGTCAGAGCAGAAGTTCAGACTTCTGTGGGGGGGCTGACGGTGTTGCAGCGTGTTATGAATGGCAGTAGGTTGCTCTTACTGATGAAGTGTGGTGGTTTCACTGGGCTAGCAGCCAAACACAGCCATTTGCTCACTCCCCCCACCCAGGGGATAGGAGAGAAAACTGGAGAGACTTGTAAGGAGACTTGTAGGTTGAAATAAGAACAATTCAATAATTGAAATAAAATAAAAATTTAAAATATTACTGATATTAAAATAGTAATGATAATAATAATAGTAATAAAATATGCCAATGAGTCATACACAGTGCAATTGCTTACCACCCACTGATGAAGCCTGGCCTGTTCGCAGATAATGATCCCAGAGGAGTGACAATCCCGAACTGAAAATGCGATCCCAGATGAGTGAGAGCCTGAGAAAAGTCAGAGACAGCAAGAGAGAAAGAGACCCTCATTAATATACTGAATATGAATATGGAATATCGCATTGGCATATCCAAATGCCAATTTAGATTATTAATCTAAACATTTCTCACCCCCTTAGATCTTGCACTTGTAGATTAACAAAACACAGACATACTTTGCAGAATCACAGTATTGTAGGGGTTGGACCATCTAGTCCAATCCCCCTTCCATTGACAAAAATTAAAACATTAGTATGTTATAAGCGTTTCTCTCATAACAAATCACATGCTGAAACCAAAACACAGCACTATTTTAACTACTAAAAAGAAACCCAGCTCTGTCCCAGCTGAAAACCAGGATGTGAAGCTTGCCCAAAGCAAGACCAACAGGTTTTCCCTCCTCTCATTCTCCCCTGCTTCCTTCCTGCACCTCCCTGCCCTGGGAAGGATCACAAGAGAACTGTGAGGGAGGAAACTTTGCGTTTCTCTCAGAAGCATAAGTACACACATGCTTAGTAAACATATGAGATTGCATCAAAGATAAGAGCCACATGTAATTGTACTATTTTGTGATAAAAACACCCCCAGAAGGTCCCAGACACTGGCTACCTACTTGGATCAAAGTAGCTACAACATCTACACTGTAAGGGAGGTCATGATCTGCTCTGGAGAGATTCTATCACCCATCTATCTGTTGTGACAATGGGTGTGGAAAGCAGGGAGACTGAGTTGTCACCTAGCTCAGTACAATTCATTTCGCATAGAAATGGGATATACAAAAAGCTTTATTTAAAATGGATCTTGTGAAACAGCATCTGTGGAGTCTAGCTTTGGTAACATCAACCAAAGATAAAAATTTACTGTTTTCATTTAAGTAATGATACGTAGCTGCGTAAGATTTTTGTATTTTGTAAGTTGAAGAACACATCCTATATCTTCTAATAAACCACCACCACAACAATACCTTTCCTCCCACATACATAGATGCACTGTGGTACTATAGTTTGCTGCTGTAGTTTAATGAGATTTAAAGCTCTTTGGAATGTATTTTTCAGGTATAGATATAGTATAAATACACATATATGTACAGTCTGTGTATTCAAAACCAATGAACTCTCCTTTGTGTCAGAAATAAAGTGAAATAAATACAGTGAAAAAAGTTTATTTTTCAAATGTATTATCTGGTTTGCTAGGAGAGCTAGCCCTCACCTTCCCTATTTGGATAGCAGAAACACAACCTCATTATGAAAATAATAAAAATTTGAATGTTTAGCAGCAACCTGTCCTTTTCCTTTCCCCTCCTTTTTTTTAATCTCAATTTTCAGTCCAGCAAAACAGTAATCACACCTTTCCCCTGCCACATCCAGTAACTGGGCATATACCTTTGTCATTTGGTTTCAGGAGGCCCAGCTTTGCCCTGTGAAAATTTCAGGGCAATTACTAAAAAGAAAAAGCACAAGTACCCTTGAGGCTCTTTTTTAATTTCACTTCTGATGACAACTCTCAGGAATAAAGAAGTTGCTCTTAATTAAGACTGATGAATTAACAAGCAGGTGTACAGGGATGCCTGTAGCATGTCTCTCCCCTTTCTAAGTCTTTGTGGATTTGAACTCTTTCTAAAGACAAACTCCTTTTGATGCAAAGTTTATCATGTTACATTGCCATTTCAGGATACCCAGAGCTGGGACAATTTCATCTGTCCAGCCTCTCACTATGCAAAAAGAAAATATTTTCCCTTCTGCAGATGTTCAGCCAAGAGCAACATGAGCCTAAGAATGCTAAATTTGTACTAAAATCTAGTCTCTTTTTCTGGACAAATCTAGACAGATCCAGCAAAAAAATGTAAACTTAGAGAATTCCAATGTGATAAAAAGATTTTGTTAATTTCCCACAACCTAAAAACTAGACTAGAAATTATAAATTAATGAGGTGGTTTAAAAAATATAATTAAATTATCTGTATTTTATAAGAGTAGAGGGTTGTTTTAGCAGAAATGTAGTTTGAGAAGGGAAAAATAGAGAGAAGGGAGGGAGAAAGTTGGAAAGAAGGGTGAAAAAACTCAAACAAAAAGAAAAGCTGAAAAGTATTTAAAAGGAAAGCTGAAAAGTATTGTGAAGAAAAGGGAAAAGGGAGAAAAGGAAGAGAGGAGAAGGACAAAAGCTGAATCACCCTCAGATATGAATTTCTAGCCAGAAATGACAACTGCTGAGGAGAGCAGAGGAAAATAGATGGAGTGAGGAAGGCAAAATTAAACCAAGTAGAGATAAGGATAAGAAATATAAAAATTGCATTTCATTCTTAGCCCCTAAATTGATGGGTTTAGGAACAGCCTCACTGTACAAATGGTCTGTTCCATGCCATAATCATTTATTGATGTTGACCTGCTGCACGGCAATTGATGAGACACAACCCCTCTCGGTGTCTGCCCTCTGTCCTTGTTAAGATTCTTTTAATATTGATGTACGACATATTCCTTGTAGATTAATGAAGCCTACATAGGAAGTATGTATTAATTTGACAGACTGCTCAGACTCATCAGAAGTCAATGGGAAGTCTTTGCAAGGCAAAAAGTAAAATTTAGCTCTCAGTCCTGTAGACTTGCATTTCTTACTGGACATTTTAAAATGAACAGGTTTATTGAATTCAAGCTTCATTTACAAATTTAAAAAAAATTCTTAATATTTTTAGGAGCAGCGAGATACTCTAAAAATGTTCCACAGTTAGATACATTTCTAAAAGTATTTTGAAAAGGATAACTGTTACATAATGCGAGGTCTAAACAGCAGCCCCTTGTTCATAAAAAAATTTATTCAAACAAGCCATATTCTTAACGTTAATAAGCATATTGGAAGAGCTCACTAGCCTCAGTTGGTGTTACATTAATCCTGCTGTAAGTATCTAGAAGAACACATTAACTTTAGGTTCATCATACACTCAAGGAAATGGTCAAAGGAACATTATGCAGATAGTGGGGTCAAACACTCAGCAGTAGAAAATGCTGAGAACAAAATTGCCTGTGCAATCTAATTTCAGGTCTTGGTGAATAGGCTTTCTTTTATGTGCTTTAACCACATATAATGCATAAAGATCCTTTTTCCTCAGGTTCCTGCTTGAATCCTAGCAGAAGACAGGTAGTGCTCAGTCAGTAAGCTTCAATTTTTCCTCATTATTAATGACTGAATCTGCATTGGGAAGCAAAATAAGCATTTTGGAAAAACATTATTTACTTGTCCATCTCCTGCAATAATATCATCTCCTTATGTCCCATTTTACAGAGAGGGAGCTTATGCACAAAAGGTAGAAGCAAACTTAAGGTAAGTATATGTGTGATTGACTTGCTCAGCATATATATGAAAGGTACTGCAGTGGACAAGTTTAATTTCTTGGCTTTCCCCTGGTTGCATTTTGGTCAAAAGAATAACTTTCCTCTTGAATTTTTCACCATACATTCTATCATCTAACAAATGAGCAGTGCAATACAGAGAAGTCAGCAGAAAAGGCCCATTTGTGTGCTTGATGAAGCATGGTGTGGGTAAAAAGCTCTTTTGTGTCATCATGTTAATTATCTATGTATCACAAAGCATGAACTCATGGGATGAAGATAACCAGAATAAGTGGCACAGCAACTTAAGTTTTGGAATTTCATAACCATTGAATACATTGCAGAGTGTTGTTTGTTCTGAAAAAAAATTTAAAATGTGAAAATTCAGAAATATGAAGTGAAGTTGACCACCTTGCTCAGCAGAATGTGTAGTCTATGCAATTATTACTCTGCAATTATTATTACACCTGAGAGTGGTGATTTGATGGTTTATCTGAGGACCATCTCTGGAGGGAGAATATGACTTAAGTTTTGGAATTTCATAACCATTGAATACTTTGCATTGTTCCATTTTGATAGAGAGTGTTGTTTGTTCTGAAAAAAAAAAATTAAGTTTTGGAATTTCATAACCATTGAATACATTGCAGAGTGTTGTTTGTTCTGAAAAAAAATTTAAAATGTGAAAATTCAGAAATATGAAGTGAAGTTGACCACCTTGCTCAGCAGAATGTGTAGTCTATGCAATTATTACTCTGCAATTATTATTACACCTGAGAGTGGTGATTTGATGGTTTATCTGAGGACCATCTCTGGAGGGAGAATATGACACACTACTAGACTCCCAACAACAAGAAGAACCTGGTTTCACAGCCCAGACTTACTCATGGCTGAGCTTCTGTTGAGGATTTCCACGTTACCTCTGCATTGCATCATTAGTTCTACTTCCCTCCTTGGGGGGAGTCTGCATATAAAACTCAATTTTTTTAGCTGTACTATTTGGGTTTTTTGTTTTGTTTTTTTTTTTAAACCCCTCATTTGATTTACAGTACTATATCTATTTCTTCTTTCATGGATTTTGGCATCTCTACTATCTGGGTTCCAGTCTACTTTCTCAATTGGGATCTCCACATGGTATGACTTACCTTTTGACCTAGGTTTAATATCCAGCCACATCAAATTTTCCATAAACCACTGAGCTCTAGAGCCAATCTATCTCCTCCTCCTTTAGTTTCTTACTGCTAATGCTTTGAGATCATAAATGACCCTGACCAGCCTCACCTGGAACTTCTTCCTTACCCCCTGACCATGGGCCCAGGAACATAATTTAAGCTCAGACCTGGCCTTAGCCTGACCTATGCTTTTGGTGCATCTGTATAAAGTCCTGATTTTTGGCCCTATTTCCTGGACCTCTTTTGCAGCCTTGTCTCTAGTCACATCTCCTGCTGCTCCTGAACATCCTATGGAGACTAATACTTTAGACAAAATCCCTGCTGGTTGCTCCTGTCTCAGCAGTGATGACCCAGAAACTGTAGGAAGTCAAATAACTGAGTGAGTACAGTTAATGGGGTAAAACTAAATGGCAGAAATGAGCTTGCAGTTGCTAAAAACTGAATTCCCATGTAAGTAAAGTATCAAACTAAATTTCATTTGCTTATAGTAAAATCTGTGATAAAATCTACTGACTACTTTGATATTGCTAGAACAAAATACCTTTTTAAATGTAGTGGGCTCAGACTAACACGGATTTATTTGATATCGATCTAGCAATGTCAAAGTGCTTAAATGTAGTTGTAAGACTTGTAGTGTTTTATTATAAGGTAGTTCTGAAAGAAAAGTTAGAAAAACCCATACCTATTGAGATGATAAATGTTTTATTGACTTCTAAACACTTTACAAGCAATTCATATTTAGCCCTAGCGATAACTCATTCTTATAATTGCCACAAAACCCTGTGAGTTAGTCTGTACGATCGTCAGTTTTCACATCAAGTTGACTTGTCAGCTTCAAGATTTTTTTGCCTTGGGTCAGTATTTGGATCATGTGAGTTTTTAAGTTGTATTTATTGTTTTTAATTAGCCTGAGCCAATAGACTGGCAACACTGTGCAAAACTAAAAACATACAAAGCCATTTTGAGGAACTTGTAACAAGTTAGCGCATAGGAATTGAAATGTAACCTGGTTCATTTAACTGGACAGCTCTAGAATATGAGTGGGTTATAATTATTGTCTGATTAACAAGTACCTTCTTCAGGTGCTGATATCCTGACAGATACTGTTTTAGAAGAAAGCCAAGAGTCAGGAAAGAGGTTTCAAGAAGGCTGATGTTAAATATATGTATTTTCTTAGATACGGGATTCAATTATTTCTTTTAATTTTAACTACTTAATTGCTGCGCTCTTGTTCCTAATCTGTTTTGCTGAAAATTAACTAACATAATTTCCACTGCTTCATTACATCAGTGCTTCTTCCATGCTTAGTTCCATATATTGGAACTTTAAACTTTATTTACATGCTTCAGCCAATTTCCAAACCCTCTGCATATAGATGGAAAAGCTGACCGTGCAAAAATCACTTCTGAAATCAGTGATAGAGACTGAGGCGGACATGAAGGTGTTTTGTTTCTCTGTATTCCAGCTGAATAGCAACTTCCATCTCTTATTCAGCAACATATTTAATGACATGATACTGGCTTTTGTTTACAAAGGCTTTAATCCATGGATCACTGTTTAGAGTACTACCCTTTTTTGTGTTTGGCTGAGAACAGCAATGTGATGCTCTTCAAGTCATAAAGAAGGAGCTTGTGATAATTGTTGTGGATCTGGTGTAGCAGGCTTTGTAATGGCTACAAAATTTTGAATCATATCTTTATATAATTTTTAACAAAAGATAATATAACACAATTCCTATATTTGACTATTGGTGCAGGTAATGTTCCAGCTATACTTGGAGCCAAATATTGAATGCGTAGCATTTGCAGCAGATACTGTTTTTCAACAGTTTAACTTCACCTAGTAACAAAAAATACTGGCTTGATTCATCTAAACAACTTAAAAAACTGCTCAATTTCTGAGTAGAGAAAGTGCAATCATGGAATGAAATTTTTAAGTCGTCTGAGCAAACAAACTCTAAGATACCTATGGCCAAGTTCAAACAGTGCTTTGGAATGAACTGCTTTAGTTTTAGGTTGTGCTTCTGTTGTCAGCGCTGGAACCACCTGCAGGTTTCCATGTAGCAGTGGAAGATGAGGAGCTCTGCAGTGTCTTTGCTTGAATGTCTTTCCATCTTAAACACTCTTGCTAGACCAAGCTCAAGAAAACTTTCTCATGCCGAAATACATTATTTATATTTCTTTAACCCTCTCTCCCTATGGGAAAATGCATCACAAAGTAATTCAATATGAAGCAGAATCTTCTGTGGAATAACATGAAGAGCTCGCACTGGGACAGTGGAAGCCCACTCAACTCTCTTCAGAAATAGTTTGTGGAACTGGTTAGAAACTGTGCAGGCCACCTTTTAGCTTCCTTTCAGTACTGCTATACTTGCCTAAGTCTGACTTAAAGGGTAATGACAAAATAAATACCTAGAGCACTGCCCTAGTCAGCAATGGGGCGGTGGGAAGCACAGGAAAAGAGTTCAAAACAAAGATGTGATGCTAGAGGGGACTGGGAAGCAAACAGTCTTTCAGCAATGATTTGTTTGCTGAGAGTAGAAGGAGCCCAGAAAATGTATTTTGGAGCTTTTCTAAGGTGCCAGTTTTTTGCCTCTCTTGTCATCTTTCATTTTCCTCTTGGCTTATGTCAATAACTTGAATTGGAGGTGTTGACTTGTGTTCCCTCTCTCTCCCGTCGGTTGACTTCTTAAATTTAAAGAAAAATAAAAATCCAATTAGGTGTTTGATGTTATCTATTGTTCAGAAAATACTTAATGAGTTGTACTATATTTCTTGCATATCTAAAAAGCACTCGTCTTTCAGGCTACTATGGGTAACAATCTGAAAGAAAAAATAAGTCTCCTAATTAGCTGTAGCCTCTTGAGGGAAAAGTTTATTTTAAAACAGATCTTGAGTTTATCACAAGGTGTTGAATAAGATTTTGTACATGCTGGTACATGTACTAAGACTTCAGTGCAGCAGCAATCAAAAAGTATATGTCTGCATGATTGTCAGCAGTTGAAGGGATGGACTTGGCAGCTGGAGTGCCACTTAATTTGGTTTCTCTGCTGTTAAATTCACTACACCCCCAAACACACATCAGGGTTTTCTTGAAGCTAGAATTACTCCATTAAGCTGAGTCATACTTGAACCCCACTGCCTTGCAAGACAGTATGGTGTGAGTGATGGTTGAAGGGTGCGTGGGAACAGGTGAGAGCCTGGACGTGCCTGGGTGGGCATGTGAACAGTTGAATGCAAATGAAATCACCTATTCAGAACCTCTCTTCAGAACTCTTCAGAAGAGCATAATTTGCACCTGAAGAAGAACGGGTCATTAAAGCCATAGGACTGGTGAGTGCAACATGCTCCTTAAGTTCTCTGTGCTGAGATCCAGAAGCCATAATATAAATTCAGGAGGAAAAGGAAAAAACCCAACCATTTGCTGTCTCTACACATCTACTGACACAAAGCTGTGTAACACAGCAAAGAACTGCAAAGCTCTGTGGCAAATGGGTCAAAACACTGAGTGGGTGTCCCTAGCTTTGACTATGCTAGATCACTTAGATGTGTCCCTTTTCTAAACTAAAGGTTAAGGTTTATGTAACAGTATGTGGTAAATCTGCCTTCTTGAGGGGTTAGCAAAGTGTTTAGACTGCATGAAGTGATTAGCTAAATTAGAGGAGATGTAGATTTGTATATAAATTATAAAATAGATAAATTAACTAAGCAGAGACAAGAAAGCATTGCTCTGAGGAAAAATTCAGAAATGTTCAATAGGATGAGAGAGCACAGAAAAAGCTCTTTGTGACGCAGCCTGAAACCCAGCTGTGCTAGCTTGAGACCAGTCTCTTTGCAAATAGATGGTATGGTTTTTGTGTTTGTGACAATGTAATTTTAAACTACCTTCCCCTACAAGACACCCTGCAGATTTTTCCCACAGGGTAAAAGGTAGAGATGAAATTTAAGCTGTCTGATGATGGATTATTTATCTTGCCTGAGTGCCTGCCTGAGCCAGTGAGTTATGTGTTTCTATCACTCGCCATGGGAACAGCACAGAACTAAAATATCAGCAAAGGATGTTTCAGATAGATATATTGCAATGATCATTTTGGTCACTGCATGCCTGTTTAAAATGAATTCTCTAATGGTAGGCTAAGAAGTACTTCTTACAGCACTATATTTGGGGAAATTTGTTTTTGCTTTGCTGGACTTCTGAGTTGTTGAGCACTCCTCTCTGCAATGGAGCAGTAAGCAACTTCCACAGCCGAGTGCCACCACCCTTGGCTTCTGCTGACTGCTCTGGGGAACGGAGGTGTTCAGTGCAGTGCCCTGTAGGACTGCACTTTCTTCCATTAAGAAGGTGCAGTTATTTAATAATGTTTTGAGAAGAAAAAAAATTAGGAGGTTAAAGTCACTACCAGTTGGCAAGAGGTTTGCATACAAATCTCCTTCCCTCAGGAACAATTAAATGAAATCAGTTATATTTGCATAGAAAATAGCTTATCTTTTCCCTCATCTGAAAATCAGTATTATGAGATTCTTCTTTTTTTTCCTCACAAGAATTCGCATGAGGACCATTTAATTGGAAAGCTTAAATCTGTTCTTCTAAAACCAAATAGAAAATGAGATTTCGTATAACTTTTTAATAACATTCACAAATGGGAACTTTAATAGCTTGGTAACTGTAGAGAAGTTGTATTTAATACTTTAATTAATTTATAATGCTTTGTGAAGTTATTTGCGCTCATTAGTTTAAAAATTAGTTTTAGGTATTTTAAAGGAATCTTATTAACTAGTCTAGAGAAAAGATAAAGAACTCCTACTGCAGAAGCAAGGCCAGCTTTCCAAACTGTTAAACTCCTGAGAATTTCTCAGGACTTCAATATACTTTTTTAATATGTGTTTCAAGACTACTTTTTTAGGTTAAGATTACATTTTAAGTCTTCAGACTGGGTTACAAGCCACAAAATAGCAATAAGTGAATTGCTTAATTTATTGGGGTAGATTTTTTTTTAATCTTAAAACTGAACCTGTAAGTTATTCATACCTTTTTCTGTGTTTCCTTAACACCCATAAGAACAGCTCTGTTCCATCCCACCTGCATTGCACTACTTGGGGTAGGATTTGAAATCTTTTTCATGGTGACTGCCCAGAGCTCCTAGGCCATTTCTACATTAATATGTTGTGGTTTCAGCCACAGCTAAGACCATTCAGTCCTTCGCTCACTCTGCCCCACCCCACCCAGTGAGATGGGGAGAGAAACACAACAAGGGGTTCATGGGTTGAAATGAGGACAAGGAAGGCTTGCTCACCAATTGTGATCACAGGAAAAACAGACTCAACTTGGGGAATAAAAATCAATTCAATTCAAGTTTTCCAACATGGGCTTCCCACAGAGTCACGGATCTCTTCAGGCACAACTTCTGGCTCTGGCATGGGGACATCCACGGGCTGCACTTGGGTCTCCAGTCCAGCCCACTTCCTCCCCAACACTTCGGGATCTCCTTTCTCATCATGAGCTCTCAACATAGTCACAACTGCCCTCAGGCACAGCATTCTGCTCCAGCGTGGAGTCCTCCATGGCCCACATGTGAGTATCTGCTTTGCCGTCGAACCTTTATGGGCTTCAGGAGATCTCATTTACCTCCCCACTCTCTTCTGCATACTGATCCGGGTGTCTGAGCTTCTCTGTCCCCTCACCGCCTCCTCCTCCTTCCTCATGTCACCAGTGTTCTTTTTGTTCAGGCAGATGTTTTTTGTTCAGGCCCATGCTCTCCTAATAGCTCCCTCCTTCCTTACCAAACTGGTTCTTCCCATCATAAATATGGATTCAAAGAAGTGTTTCCGTATTGCTAATTGGCTCATCCTGAGCTGGAGGTGGGTTTACCTTGGAGCCAGGGGAGCTTTGTGAAGCTTCTCACAGAGGCTGTCATTATAGCCCTTTCCCCCACTATTAAAAATGACCCCCCCAACAAGAACCCAGCATGTATGTAATTTAGTCCAGTGGCCTTTTTCACAGTTTGGTTAGTGGATTTGTGACTTATGAACCATTGACCAAATAAATGTTTATTAGATCAGAAAATTCCAGGACTAAAAATGTGACCTGTTACTGAGGGCTAAACTCTATAGTTGGAAATCTGATTTGTTATCCAGGTGGTATGAGGTTGTTTAAAGCATGTTCACTATAGCATGGGGTTTGCTCATGACCGGGGGGACTGTCAGGTAACTCAATAGGGAAGGTGTGGGGTGCCAGGAAAGCCTTGAAATCCAGGGTTTTATCAGCTTGGTTCTGCCTCTGGCTGTGAGGTCCTGCTGGCCTTGTCCCTGACTGTTTCACTGCAGGAAAAATAGTACTGACCAAAGTCAATAATCTTGTGACTCTACAAATACTGATCCTAAGTGAGGCCCTTTAGAGCTCTCTGGGATCGCAGCAGGCTGCTAGCCCATATTCACCCCTGATTTAGGATGCCTTTAGGGTAGATTTTCACTGGGTGATAGGAATAACCATCTGCCACAGGCTGACGAGGGGACTAGAAACCCTCCAATGACATAAGCCAACGGAAGGTAAGAGTGAGTAATTCACTCCAGTTCGATTTTGAAACATTTCTAAAATAATTTTGGTCATGAAAATGTATTATAATCTGCAGAGAAACAAACATCTTAATAATAGGTTAACTTCTATATCTGTACCTATATCTGTGTGTATGTGTGATATAATTTAGGAAATTCTGTTAAGTCTTTAATTAAATCACTGTGGTTCCTGATTATTGACTAAGTTTGTGATTTTCTGTAATAGTGTTAATGAACCTTAAATTGCTGATACTCCAAAGTCATAGAAAACACATAATCACATGTTAAGGCACTACGCTGAAGCCCCTACACCTAACCCCTTTAGTTATAAACTGGTGACCAAGTCCAGGGCTAAGAGTGGATCCAGCTGCACTTAGTCTCCTCTGAGAAGGAGTTTAAAAAGCAAGGAAGCCCATTCTGAAACTTATGACTCAACAGGAGGGTCTCCCTGACAGTTTTGTCCTTGTATCAATCACTCCAACTCTATTTTCCCCAACCCCCATATGAATAATTTTCCCTGATCCTCATACAAATAATTTCTACTGTTCCATTGTAACCCAATTCTGTTTTGATTTTCCTTTGTATGCTTTTTCCATGTAGTAAGTAATCTAGTGAACCTTGACATTGAATTTTGTTAAGTCCCACTTTTACAAATTCATATTAAAATCACTTTTTCCTAATATCTTTTATGATGAGGTTTTGGGGTTTTTTTTAAGTGACCTTAAGTCCTTCCACTCCCATCTGTGACAATTTTCCCTCCTGGCACTATGAACTGCACCAAGCATTTTGACAGCTCCTTACTTACAAACTGGGGTCCTGGCACTTCTCAAAGCTCCCTCTCCTCTTTACAGTGCATCTCAGGGGCATCAAAGATGAAATGAAATAGATGCCCAAGTTCTACTTTCTCAGAGTGCTGCTGAGAATCCTTTTATACCTTCAGTATTAAAACCAAAGTCTTCAAGCTTTGTGCAAAGTATACTTTTTAGCATCACTATTTGACTTGAAACGATATAGTCCATATGTCACCTGTGAAAGAACTTTAGAACACAGCCAACTGCTTTTTCCTTCCATCTATGAAGTTATGGTGCAGCTCTTCTTCCAGGCTTGGTACAGTTTTTTACTTTTTTCATTGTAAAAACAGAACTTGGAATTAGAAGTGAGGCTGGAGATATATTTTGTCCACGTCTACTTGCATTGAGTTCGACTTGTTATGAAAGTAATGGCTGCTTCTCCTCAAGAAATATTTCAGTACAAGATTAATTCACTGTCTGAGTAGATTTTTGATGCCTTTTTGCCATATGTGAATGACCTGCTGAAACGTGTTTTTCAAATCTAAGCAAGAGTCCAACATTTGAAGTGTAGCTTGTGCAGAGCTCAGCAGCACTAAGACCTGTAAGCCCTTTACTAGAAATGACTATTGCAGAGGGAAGATAAGGTTGAGGAATAGAGCAGCAGTGCCAGCAGATCGATGCCTGAACTTTTGCTCAGAAATGCTATACAGACATCCCAGTTCTTCTAGCTTCCAAAAACCTGTCTTTTTTATTGAGGTTTTGCATAAGGTGTTGCTTCCTCCTCCCTTGACTTTTATTTGACAGATATTTATATATATCTGACACATACTGTCTCAGAAATCTCCCTCTCTTTCAGCAATAATGCATTGATTAGCTCCAATCAGATCCTATAGAAAGGTGGAAATGTTAAAGATTTCTGGATTCCAGGTCTGCCTGATAACCCCTCCCTGTGCAGACCTGATGCTGTTGGCTTCATGCTCACCAACGACGTTGACAGCAGCCAGCTGGCTGACCAGGACACCTCCAGCTCCAGCGGCACACAGCTCTGCCTTCACCTTCCCTGCAGAGGCAGCTGAGGACGTGGAGGGGAGCTGAGGTTACTGCAGGAGAGGAGGGAGGGTGAGAGGGATGCAGAGCTGGGGAATGGTA
>NW_010300129.1:10047-10621 GCF_000700745.2 Antrostomus carolinensis | reverse complement strand
CTGCTGAAAAGACTTGGAGTGATTCTTCTCTGTCTCTCAGGAGACCATCTTAATCATCTGGGACAGTGTCTTCTCCTGGTTGCACCTCCAGAGGCTGCTTCTTTTGTGTGACTCCACTATTCAGTATAGTAATACCAGGAACCCACTAGAGACTATCAGGAGAACACATCAGCTGTTGCTGCTGTACTCTTTGGCCCACTCAATATTAAAATGTTTTATACCAACTTTCAAAAGGAGAAAGGCATTTCTTAAGAGGATAAAAAGTTCAGTACTGTAGAGGAATAACTCATCCTTCTTGAAGCTATTGCTGTCTCTGTTTACATGTTACAAGTCACATGCATTTAAAATAAATTAAAAAAAAAATCATGAGAACTTTAGGGTAAGGGGAGATTCAGAAAGGTAGCCTGGTTCAGGAAAACAAAAAAACCCCAAACTTTTTTCCTTCCACACAGAAACAAAGCCTGAAAAAATGCCAATGAGATGTTTTGATCAGTGTTGCAGGACAGCTATCTTAGACCCACTGCTTTGGCAGACATTTGGGTACCCTGAGAAACACCCCAGGCATTGCTAATTC
>NW_010300129.1:0-10003 GCF_000700745.2 Antrostomus carolinensis | reverse complement strand
CTACTCAACATTCTGTTGATTTTTCTGCTTTGGTTTTGTCAAAATTGAGCTTTCTTACAGGGATAATTTGATCCTTCAAAAACCAAGTGATCCCACTGAAACAGTATGTTGTTAGCATATTATCAGTCACCTTCAGATTTCATCAAGTCTCTGCAAAATGCTCTTGTCAAGCCTGACAGACTTTTCATTCTAATTTGAAACTAATTAGAGCCTCTGCCTTACTTTGATTTTATAAAAGGCCACTGTTGTGGGCAAAATCAGTTCCTCTTACAGCTCTAGCCCTATGGAAACATCTCTATGGGCTATAGTAGACATCTAGGTGTAAATTATGCATTTTGCATAATGTTTACATACATCTCACATAGTGAGACATTTGCCAGTTTTAAGATACAGCCAAGCACTTGCAGTGCTTCTTTGTGTGCTGATAGACTCCTATTGATTCCAAGACAGTAGAAGAAAATGAATATTCTGGTAATTATCTATTTCCAATTAAAATATAATTGTGCAATGAATTATAATAAAAAAGAACCAAGACTGTCAAATGTTTGAGCTTGAGTACCTTGAATTAATATTTATGAACTAGAAAAAAAAGTCCTGACTTCATAAGAGTACTGTGCACTCAGCAGCATCTTCTGCAATCAACAAAACCATGGGTGCAGCATAGAGTAACCTGGCTCTCTTCTGCATTTTAATTAAGGATAGGACTTGCTGTCTTGCTAAGCACACAAAGCTGCAGCACTTGGGTCAGGTGTAAGTGAGTCAGTGTTTCCTTGGTTAATGATGACAGTCTGCAGTAATGACTAGTTTAAGAAGCAGATGTACTTAATACGTTCAAAAGCACTCAGCAGCTACTCCTGAAATCCTGACTTCTGAAATACAAATAACTTATTTAGTCCTTTTTTTTTTCCCCTTTTTCTTTTTAGCTGCCAATCCATGAGTGTGGCTTGTCTGGGTGTTAAGGCTTTGTTTTGAACTCTGTGGTGGTTTTGTCTGTCTGTACAGAGAGACGTGAGAGTACAAAAGAATGAATTACTACCCTCTATTCCCTTCAAAATGAGTTTGCTTAAGCTCTCCCAAGGGCTATGGAATATCTTTTTGCACTTGAAAGCAGTTGTTCTGATAGATATAACTAGATATAGTTGTTCTGGAAGATACAAGTTCTTCCATCTGCATTTGCTGTCCAAACACCTTCCTGGGAGCTTTCTTAACCACTGCATCTTTGGAAGTATAAGAGGAGAAGACAGTGGTGGTGTTATGTGCTGCATCCAGAGCTGTAGTGCTGTAAACAGTGTCTAAGTGGTGTGGGATGCAACACAGCAAATTCCAAGGAATTTGACCCTGCTCCCTGCAGTTCCTGGCTTCCCATGGGACACAGGGCTCTGGTGTCTGTGAAGATGCTGAGAAGATTCTTGCACCAGTTAATAGATACTGAGGGCTGACACATCAGCTTGTCTGTTTAGTCATGTCATCTGTATCCCTTTTCTAATTGGGTTTTTGCAGATACATTCCTCAATGACGTTCTCAACTTTAGAAGAGTCTTTGAAAAATTGCCCAGCCTTAGCCATTTTCCTGTTGCAGCTGGAGGTGTTCCTTTCATAAACAATGAGGTTAAAATTTTCTATATAATTCTTCTGATATAGAAGAACCCCCGATGGCTGCTGGCCATCCAGCCAAGAATAATTTTGATAACTTTTTAGCCTTGAGTGTTATGTTTTCACAAGCTGAAAAGAATTGTCCCATTCTAATCTATTAGTGACTGATTAAAGTGGATTTCAAAAGTAGCTAATCAAAAAGCATTACCATATTTTACACCCTTCAAAGTAAGCAGTTAGAGAAAGTGCTAGACAAGAATTAGAGCCCCAGTAGCCCTCTGTACAGTGTATCCATCAGCTCTACCTCTTCCTTGGGACCAACAGTGATTTTAATATCCTGAGCGGTGTGGTTTATATTTTTTACTTCCACTCTTAATTGTGGGTATCTACCAAGTAATAAAATAAATCTTTATATGAAAAGATGGGTTATGGTATCACCTGAAGTTAAATTCAGGAGATTTTTTGTTAGTATAAATGATCAAAATATATCAACATTTCCTGGGTTTTAGTCATTATTTCCTGACTTTTATTCCATCTTAGCTTTATCAAATAAAATTCTTATTGCATAGGAATTACACAACAGGTTGAACCCAAGGAACATTGAATCTAATGGTTGGATGGAGGCCATTGTTAACTATTTCAGTGGAAGGTGTAAAAATCCACCATTGGTAGACATAATGTAAAAACATGTTATATCAGTTCCTTGTATCTAATAGAGATTGGTTTACAGGCTTCCATACGGCATTTAAATCACTCCATTCACTTGGGATAATTCTGTGAAGCATTTTTATCAATATCCATGTCCAGTCCTCTGTGGGCAAAATAAATCTCAGCCTTCCCATGGTTTCACACTATGCTTCAAGGAGCATTTTGTCCCAGAGAGATGACCAGCAGCCATTCCTTAAAGGCAATTCTCTGTTTCCTCTTGGTTCAAAACTCTTTACTTCCTCCCTCTTTACATTCATTTCTCAGGTATGTCTGAAATAGTAATTTAAAAAAGATGGGGAGTAACCTCTTCCACACACCCAGCTGTCAGGGGTCAGTATGAATCAGTCCCTGGCACCCATGATGTGCCAGAGGGAGTTTGGGGGAAGCTGGAGAAGTTCAGCACTCCAACACTGGTGAGAATAACTGTGTTTCAGCATCTCTGTGCTTCTCAGTTGGTGCCAATTTGCAGGAATATAGATTTCTCTGATGATTGTAAGAACAGGTTTTTGGTTGACTGAAGGGAAATACTCTTTAAAAGTTTCTCAAAATATTGCCAAGTTTAAAGTCTGATGAAAAAATTTATCTACTCCACTAATTGCTTTCCAGAACTGCATTTTCTTTCAGAAAAGCTCTGCTTCCTCAGCTCTCTGCCCCTATCCTTCCCCAGTGTTTAAAATATGGCTCTGGCTTACTAAAGCCCAGTGAAACTCTTCCATATCATAGGAGATTGCTGGCGGCTTAGAAAACCTTTCCTATTTGCATTCTGGATGAACAGCTGAGGATTGCAGGTGTTTTATGTGCACGGTATTATTTGCAGGTATCTGCAGTCAGCTGTTAGGAAGGAATGTGGGAAATCTGCAGTAGACAGCTGCTTAAATCAGACTGACAGAGAGGTGAAATGGGTAATGGAGCCTTAAAACTCCTGAGGCTCCTGTTGAATTTGAGTGTAGTCTGCATGGCATGATGATTGGAAGAGCATTGCATACTCCCTTTTTTAGGTAGGATTTGAGCCTTGTCATTCCTATACAGGAACTGTGTAACCTGAAGTGGAATTAAATGACACAGTTTAGCTTCACAGTTGTGGTGGGAAAGTGAGGAAACATATTTATAGTAGAACTCTCCTGCCATAGATGCAGGTATATCATCCTTTTCCCTGTCTCAGGTTTTCACTTGTAAGCTGAGAATGATGCTAATTTTTCTCTCGATCCTCTGTTGCCCACGTGCTCAGCAGCTCTCTGGGGCAGTGACTATCTGTGCATGCTGAGGATCAGGTAGGAGGCCCATGCCTGAGAATGGAACTGTTCTTGATACAAATAATTAAAGTGGAACAATACAAATAATTGAAATACAAGGGGGAAGTTCTTCTTTGAAAGAAAATCTTTAACCCATAGGTAATACAAAGTAATTGCCTTATGCCTGACAAGGGTTGCAAATTGGTCACAGGTTTCCTGAATCAGACTTAGTGCCAGCTCAGCATTTTATTGGGGAAGATAATTTCTAGTCTTCTAAATGACATGGTCTGTTGGGATCTGAATCTATGGATGGACAAAGACCAGAGACAGTCCCAGACCATGGGCATATTTCTCTTCTTTTGAAATGTCATGTCTGTGAAAAGTATCTGATTACTGATGGGTTTTAAAACTTTTATGGCTTCTGCTCCATTTTCTTAGGTATGCTTTTTTTCTCTTTCCAACTTGTCATATTGAGATATTACTAAAGGGATCAAAGGCAAAGGTTTAATTTATTTCCTTATTTCCTATTCCATTTTGAATATAAAGCCTTCATTACTACCTTCCATTTAACAGGCCCCTGTGCAGCTAACTCATAGAATCATTTAGGTTGGAAAACACTTTTAAGATCATTGAGCCCAACCATAAACCCAGCACTGCCAAGTCCACCACTAAACCACGTCCCTAAGCAACACATCTACACATCTTTTAAATATCTCCAGGGATGATGATTTAAGCACTCCCCTGGGCAGCCTGTTCCAATGCTTTACAATCTTTTCAATGAAGAAATTTTTCCTAATATCCAACCTAAATCTCCCCTGGTGAAACTTGAAGCCATTTCCTCTTGTTCTATCATTTGTTACTTAGGAGAAGAGATCAACATCTACCTCGCTACACCCTCCTTTCAGGCAGTTGCAGAGACTAGGCAGGAGCTTCCTTTTCTCCAGAAGAAACAACCCCAGTTCCCTCAGCCACTCCTCGTAAGACTTATGCTCCAGACCCTTCACCCGTTTCCTGTACTGAGGGATCAAAAACTGAACACAATACTTGAGGTGCGGCCTCATCAGTGCTGAGTACAGGGAAAGTGATAACATCCTACCTGTGCAATAGTTCCTAGGCTGCCAGGATAACTACCCCGGTTAGTGAGAATCATCACTAAGGGCTAATGTCACTTCCAGTTCAGGTGCTTCCCACTAAAATGCATTTTGCTGTCTTAATGTGGTTCAGAGCACGTTGATACTTTTTTCAAGTACAGACTGTTGAGGTGAAAGTAACACAGAGAAACTGCAGTTGAGCCATGGAGTTTTTGTGTGTTGGCTTAGCCAGGAAAAGTGGTGCAAATAATTTGTCTGATGGTATGATTTTTCTGGTTGTGTTAATCACAAAGAAGGAGGGACATCGCAGCTTGAATACAGAGTCCCATGGGAAAACCGCAGTGGGAGATGTTCACATTGACTTGGTTACCAAAACCAGTGTCCTGTGAAACTCCAGCCTTGGATAAACACAACACAACATCATTGGGCATCACCATCACGCAACTTTGTGTGCTGTAGCCTGCACCTATATGAAGTAAGTACTACGTATTATTAAGTCTGAATAGTGGTGTTTTATATCTGTTTTTTGGGGGGATTGCTGACCAAAAGGAGTGGTAGAGGACCAAGCTGAGGCCGTATCTCATTTTGACTGAAACTTCTCAGTGCTGCCATATTTCCAGCAGTTGAACTGGGAATTTATTTAATTAGACTCTATTTCAAAACCTTTCTTGTTCTTGTAGAGGACACTTCTCAATCAGGAAATAAAAATAGAGTCTCAGTCTCACCCTCCCACCCTGGAAAACGAACAAACAAACAAACAAAACCCCAAAACAGAACAAAACCAAACTAACCCAAAAGAAACAACATACCAGTGGGATGTATAGTGGAAACCATGAACCATTGGTCAATGTAACCAAATTCTTTTTAGATGGTTATCAGCTTATATTGATATTAGTCACAGCAGGTGAGCTGGAAGGGCAATGGCAGGTACTTGACAAGACATGTCAGTCATTGTCAAGTGCTTTTGTTGGTACCACGGCAAAGGAGAGTGTTCAAATGGACTGAGACGAGGGTAACAGAAGCATTAAGGAAGTGGATCAAAATTAAGACAAAGCACAAAAGGGCTTGTTTGAAAATCCAGTTTAGAAAACCAGGCTGGCATCATCAGTTGATCTGGGGAGGGGAGGCAGCCCTTGCTACTGCCTGAGGTGACAGGATGTGTTGTGACAGGAGGAAAGGTCCTTTTGGAGTAAACAGAGAAGCGTCCGTGTCTGAGGCAGCAGAGGCTAGTGAAAAGGTGGAAAGGTGTCACATAGTCACAGAAATTGGCAGGAAGACTATTCCTGTTTCATCTTCCCAGGTAGGTCTGGACTGGCAAGATCACATTTTCTACTGCTACAGAAAAGGATGCTGTAGTAATTGATTCTGAGAGATTTATATTTAGGGCTCCTAGGTATGAAAACCCAAAATGTATCTTGTATATATATGTGTATATATACACACACACATGTATACAGAGCTTAAAGGAACTGACCTTGGTTAAACCAAAAATTTGCAAATCTGAGAGCTGGGGAAAATAGGAGTTATGTGGGTTGTTTTTTTGGTTTTGTTTTCTTTTCTTTTGTTGTTGTGGGGGTTTGTATTTTGTTTGTTTGTTTTGGTTTTTTTTAGAGGAGGTCTAATGAGGCATCATCCATTGGAAAGGAATCAAGATGGAAGACCTTCCATCATGGAGACATTAGTCCTGTCCAGATATAGTGTCCATAAAATGCTCGTAAAGAGACAGGAAAGAAGCCATGCCAAGACTGTAGGATATTCATTGCACATCTCACTCCTCCTATAGGGAGTAGCTTGAACTACAAAATCCCACTGCATTTTGGAGCTGAAGTTTGCTATTTTCAACCTTTGTTGTACGAGGCTGGATAGCACACTTGCCTTAGGTTAAACAGGATGGTGCTCAGACTGTTGGTAGTGAAGGCTTCAGGCAGTTTAGGGCTCTCATGCTTTGTGAGTCACTTCTAACAGCTAGAAATAGGAAATAATATAAAGTGTATGAACCTTACAAACCACATGGTGTGGGGATAGTATGACTCAGTCTAGTCACTCATCCCCAATTTTATAATTTCTTTTATCTTTATATGATACTTGAGCTCTTAAATACTGGGGACAACCCATGGTCTGTTGCATCAATGAAGCGTTTCTTAGTTCTTGTTTCTCAAGATACGGTATTTATCATTTACTGCAACAAATGGCAAAAGACTAGACTGAAACAGCTGGTGCAAAAAGATGAAAAAAAGTCAAGGTAAGATGGCAAGACAGAAAAGGTGAGGGGAGGAGTGGGGAATGTTCAGACTACAGATACCTCAAGATTTTAAGTGAAACCAGAATTCCTGATTAGGAAAGAAAAGGGGAGTGAAATGCATCTCATTTCCATGTTCAGAGCTGCTGGTCTCTGTTCAGTGACATCTCTTAATTAAGGAGGAGGGGGAAAAGAAAGTAGAGTGGGTTTCAGGATGTTTGTGTCTTGACTCAGCTGGGGCACAAGCAGTGGGTGTTGACTGATGTGAAGGGACAGTCCTATGCGCAAAGCCCGGGGAGAGCAGTGTATGCAGGGACCCATCCTGCAGCAGAACTGTATCCTGTCAGTCATGGAACAGGATTAAATTTGAGGTGGAGTTTTAATAGTTTAGCCTGGGTTTTTTTTGTCTCTGTAGTTCCTTATTGTTTTATAATTGTCCTGATTTTGCTAGGATAGAGTTAATTTTCTTCTTAGTACCTAGAACAGTTGTATTTTGTATTTACTATGGGAATTGTTATGCAAAGAATGTTGATAATATACTAATGTGTTTAGTTGTTGCTGGAAGTCCAAGGACTTCATGTTTTGTTAGTCTGCAAGTGCAAAGGACTGGGGGGACTGAGCATGATAATTGGATAAGTAATTAGCATTTGGATATGCCAATGAGATATTCCATATCATATCACATCATGTTCAGTATATTAACCAGGCTTGACTGGAAAGCAGGGGATTCTCATGGGGATCACTCAGGCTTGCTCTTCCAGGGTTGTGGTTTTGGGATTGTCTCTGCTCTGGGATCACTGGCTGGGGACAGGCTGGGCATCAGTCGGTGGGCAGTGAGCAATTGCACTGTGTATCACTCATTTGTATATTCTGTTATTACTGGTGTTATTATTTCAATTAGTAAATTGTTTTTATCTCAACATATGAGTCTCCTACTTTTACCCTTCTGATTCTCTCCCCTATTGCCTGAATGGGGGTGAGGAGAGTGAGTGAGCAGTTGTGTTTGCCTGCTAGCCAAGTGAAACTTCCACAATAATCAAATGTCTAGCCTTGAATTTTGCTGTATTGAATATCTTATGTGTGATCCCTGCTAACAAACCTTGTTTCAAAGGTTGCATTCCTCTGGGAACTGAGAAGATATTTGGAAGGGTGCAGGTATCCCTTGAAGCATCTTGCATCCCAGGGATGCACTGGAAACCCTTTATACCACCTTGACTAGAGGTCACAGTGCCTGGTTAGGGGGAAGTGTTCATGGAGAAGACAAGCAGACTCAGAAGTTAGTGAAAGTGCTGTGTTTTGAAGATATTTTTTACTAAGAGCCAGAAGCACTGAGCTATGTTTCATTATGTCTACAAATCAAGCAGTCTGACACATGACTATTGACATGGGCTGCAAATAAAAGAAACTTCAGATACTGAACAAAAGGGATTCCGACAAAAAAAAAAAAAAAAAAAAAAATTCCACTTCTCTTCTAAAAGGTGTCCTTAGCTGGATGAAAAGGTGAAAGCTGTGAAGGAGGGAGTGATTTGGTCTCTGCCAGTGGAGAAGGGTCATGGCTCAGGAGGGAAGGAAGCTAAACCTGAATTCATGCAGAGATTGGTGGTGGAGCTTGGACTGAAATCTTGCTAGCTGGCAAATTCTGAATTTTCATATGAAAGGTCAAGACAGCTTAGCAGGAAAAAAAAGCTGCTTCCAAATCCTGACGATTTCCTTTCTTTTCCCCAGCTGGGAATAACTCTGAACTGTCTGGATAAGTTTAACTTTGTGCAGTGCCAATAAAATAAACAGAGTTACCCTGGAGCAAGGTCATCCTTGATGTGACTCCTCTCTGAGCTGCTCTTGCACCAGAGATTGGTTTTATTCAGCCTTCCTTTAAGTTACTCTTCTGGACTATAACAAGGTCTTATCTGAGACATCTGAATAAAATAATAATTTGAAATAAAAAATATTAATCAAGTAGATATTTCAGATGCTTCACTTGCAAATAATTCATTGCACTGAATTAGTTTTTTCTAATCAATTAGGAGTCTGCCAGGTACCAGCAAATGGTAATTTAACAGCAGGAGCAATTTTATGTATTTTTAGAGAGGATGAGAGAGCAGAACCAATTTCTTTAAAATTGCTCCTCCAACCCACAGGGCCCTGGCTGAACATTTACCTCCAATGACACAAGGGCTTTTGTTCACAAGTCTTCCTGTTTGGATCAAGGATCAAGAACTTAGTGCTACTCTGAGCCTAGTTTTTTCATTTGTTGGTGGAGTGCCATGAGTATTTACTCTTCTGAGCAAAATATACAGTCATATGATTTATGTACCTCAAGGACAAAACCAAGATCTGTGGGGACAAACATGAATGCCTACTGTTTCTACATCTGTAGTTGATGTGTGGTTTTAGCAGGATGGTTCAGACCCCTTTTACAGTCAGTACAGAGACACAGAGGACCGGAGTGATCCAGAACACCCATGTGGTGATCCTAGCCACCGTACAGATGTATTGTTTTTGCAGTTCTTGATAGATGCTGCTTATTATTCTTTAACGGATGATTCTTTGGTTTAACCCAATTTGTTTGTCCTTATAAGCTCTGGTCTGCCTACAGCTAGCTAACAGAAAGCAGTAGGTACAAATTATGTCTGAACTCTCACTCCTGTCTGGTATTTGGATGCTTGATGTTATATTCTTCTACCCACACAGAATACAAATGGAAGTGATGCCTTGCTATTCTGTGTCACTTCTGGTGATGGAGTTAGGACTAGTCACCTTTTCCTTGATGAATCTGGAGTCCAAAAACCTTCCTGTGAGGGGGAGGATTATGGCTCTGCCTGATCACCAGGCTGTAGGCTGGGTTTGTGCAGTGACATCCACCTCCAGCCTCTGCTGTCAGACCTGGTGCCTGCACTTGGGAATGCAGGGGGGAGCATGAGGGGAAGCATCAGCTAGTTAGACAGTCACTGCTGACCTAAACAAAGCCTCTGAATGCTTATGCAGAGCAATCTGTAACTAGAATGTCATGTATTGGTGTGGTGTGTTTTGTCATGATGATATCAGAAGAAGCAATGGTTAAGGGATCAACTTTCAGTGTCCAAATCCTGAAATCTAAAACCTGTTGTGACTTCATGAACAGTTCACAGAATCACAGAATGT
>NW_010300128.1:4943-17813 GCF_000700745.2 Antrostomus carolinensis | reverse complement strand
CACTCCCAAGTCCTTCTCTTCGGAGCTGGAGCAGTCTCTCAAGACAAAGCAGCCAAGATCATTTCAGTGATCTGCTCATTAATTCTGATGGGGAAAGCTGCTTTGCTATCCATTACATGGCTAATGCTCACACTTTTCAGGAACATTTTCTCAGTGGGAAGGGCAAGCCTGTCTGTGTATTTTTCTTCACACCAGCCAAAGTAGGGGTTGAAGGCACTTCACAGCTCTTCCAGGCCCATGATTTTGGTCCCTCAGGCAGTGAATGTTGGTGCAGAGTGGAACAAGAAAGCCAAACACACCAACAACTGGAGCTTTGTACTTGCAGGTGTTTATACTCTTGGGGGGCCAGGCTGGTTCTGAGGACTTAGGCAGGTCAGCTATGAGACTGCACTGCAGTGAGGTGTTTGTAGAAGGCTGCAAGACCTGCTGGACATTCCCATTGTACAGATTCCTAGCAATGCAATGGTTGGAGTAGGTTGTTGTAAAATCATACCCAAAGACAGCCTTCTCAGCTGCCTACTTGTCTTATTTTCACCAGGGCTTTGCAAGCCAGCGTTAGGAAACTAAACCCAACTCCTTCCAGCTGTCACTGTTTGGACCTGTGTTCAATCATGCAAGTATTCACAGAGGAGAAGAATAACAGAGTAATCTCTTAACAGAATGTTAGTTTCTGTTGGGATTGCTTCTTTTGAAGTCTCACAGCTTAGGATGCACCATAAATAGTGACCAGGGAATATGGAGCATGGTTGAGTCCTGGATGAATCAAGTCAGCATTTCTGGAGCAATGGTAGATCTACAGGCATGCAAATACATTTCTCTGCATCTACTCCTGGGAGAGCTGGGAACTGTAAAAATCAAGAATAAACTGAAAACAGGACCATCTCAGCTTTATCATGGTATCAGCTCGATTTCCTCAGAGTACATTTAGATAATAGCACTGAAGAAAATAGCAGCTGGTTTACAGTTGAGCTGCTGTTACCTGTAGCATTCAACTGCTGGCAGAGCTGCAATGGGTAATTTTCAGGGAAAACTCATTTCATGGAAGTATGTGAGGGCAGAAAACATAGCACAAATGAGGACCAGAAGGAAAACAACACACAGCCGCACAGCCACAGCCAGGAAAGCAAAGGGAACTGGCACTTGTGTGGATGCAGAATAATGAGGTTTGTGGAGATAGGACTGACAGTGGGGCTTAGCAGCAGCCCTGAATGGCAGAGACTCTCTTCGAGAAAACGATATTGCAAATGAAGTGGAAGAAGGAAAAATTATAAGAGTGACTCTGACAGGCTCCAAGGCAGGAGAACGCTCCAGCAAGTGCTTCTGACACACTGGCTGCAGCTTCTGTCCTGACGGCAGCTCAGTCTGGCAGCCGCAGAGAGAAGGAGCGGTGAGAACAGGGCTCAGCCCTGACAGAGGTTTCTGCATACTGCAGACAACTGAAAATCTTACAAGAAGGACCATTATTTACACAGTGCTTGTATTAAAACCTGTGCCATCTTATCTGCCATCCTCTTGTCTTCTTATCTGTCAGCATTCTCTGGCTTTGAAGTACCATCCAGTTACACCTCAGTGTCCAACTTCTGACCCTCACGCTTCCCCATATGCCAGTGTGCAGCAGCTGGGACCAGAGCCTGCAGCCAACCGCCTTGTAAGGTTTGGAGAGTGTTTGAGGTCCTTTCCCTCTTTGCTTTTTGCTGGGGCAAGGTTTCACCAGGCATCCCTGAGCCTGAGTTCAGCTGCAGAGACATCACAGGGTTCAAGATTTCCCTGTAGATGCTGAGGGTCACTCCTTGCCAAAAAGACCTTCAGTTTAAAGAGGGGGTATCTGGGGGAGGCCAAAACTAGCCAAGTCCCCAGCCTATCTGCCTGTGCTGGGCTAATGGTTTCTCAGGATTATCACAGTCCCAGGGCATTGTTAGCCTCCAGAGGGTTTGTATGCAATAGAGGAGAGAGACAGCTCTTGAGAGATAAGGACCCTCTTTTGCCTTTTCCAAGAGCCAAAGAAAAAAAGGGTGCTCTGGGGCTCCCGGCAAGCATTTGTTATGCAGCCTCCCCCATGACAGGCCACCTGGCACCCTCCTTCCCGATGGACACTTCCCTTCAGATGCTGCCATTTGCACTTGACTTTGCTTTGTAGTGAGACTATGTGGACTCTGAAGCAATTGAAAAAAAAAAAACAAATGCCCATCTAAAAAACTATGATGCATTTGCAATTCTGTGACGAACATGTTTATAATTAAGCCCTCTAGAGAGGGCCAGAGGTCTGAAATGGGATTTTCTCCCTCTCCTGTTTCTTTACCTTCTTTCCTCCTCAGCACACACTTTTTTCACAAATCCTTCCTGCACTGACCTCAGAGATGGACACCTTTTCATTTCAGGCACTTGACCTATTGTCCTGGGTATTGTATTTAACCAGACTGAGCTCTAAGCCCCTCAGAATATGTGGATTACTATCTTTCTATGACTTTTATAAAAATGCTGTAGGAAATGTCAGCTACACAGTTTCCAGGGTTTATATTTAAGGAAAAAGGATTACCATGGCAGGCAGCGAATTACCAGCTCCTGACCCCTGCAAATGCTGAGACAGATGTGGATCTTTATCAAAATCTGAGAAAAAACAGGAGTAAATGTGTACCACTGCAGTCCAAACACTGCCCTCTTTGCTCTGTTGTTCTCTGCCCCGCTGTCCTGGCAGAGGTTGTGCCCACACAGTCACCCTCGCTGGGGGATCATCCTTGTGGCTGAGCCCTGGCCGCAGCTGGGGGGAACCTGCACCAGAGATGCCCTCCCACAAAGGGAGGCAATGACATGACTGCCATCCAGCTGGAAGACCTGTCAGCCTGCATACAAAAACCCTCTTGTTTTGCCTCCAGTGCACACTGGTAAGACTTTTAAGAACCAACGCAAGCCTCCGTCAGCCGCAGAGCTGCTGGAGCCTGTTTTCCCCGGGTTTGGCATTGTCTGCTTGGATTACCCATTTAATAAGGTGAGGCATCTGATTAAAGCTTTTCCTGCAGGTAGGGTAGCCGTAATGCTGACTCCAGTGCAGGCTGCGTGGGGTCAAGCCAGGCTGCTGAGGGCACTTTGAGCCCATGGGGCTTCTCTGATGACTAATAATGCAAGTCAACTCACCTGTGCTTGCAGGGACAGCACATTGAATTCTTGGCTACTGCCTTCATGACACAGACAGGTACTTGAGATATATATATGAGATTTCTGTTTCCTTATCAAACTTGGCTGAAACTGACCAAAAGGAATTAGGAATCCAAGAGATTCAAAAGACAAATCATGTTTTATTACCTTCCACCTGAAAACGTAAGCAAGCCTCAGCCCAAGTTTTCTGTGTTTCCTTTACTCCATCTCACCCAGTGGGCCTGATCCTTTCCTGCCTCATCATTTACACCCAAAAGTGTGGGTAGAAGAGTTATCACAGCTCTTGATAGGCACTCTTCCCACTAACCATGTCTCCATTTCAGGCTGCTACCCACCCGCCTCTGACCATGCCCAGGTGCGCAGGAAGGGTGGTGGTACCTGGTAGAGCTCACGGCAGCTCTTCCTGGGGAGAAAGAAAGTGGAGGAGAACCATACTAAGAGAGCATGCTGATATAGGAGTAGCATGGGAGAACATACTATGTATGGGAAAGAAAGAAAACAAAACAACAACAACAAAAAAAAGAGATAAACTGGGAAGAACCAAGTCATGGAAAAATCCAGGAACTGTGAGGAAAGCGTAGGATGAGGTAAAATAAATTCAGTATTAATCTGATGCAAATTTTACTTGAAATCTCCTTGCAGTATTCAGTTAGAGGGCACAGTGCATACATCAGTATAAAAGCTGTATGTATTGTTCAGAAATTCCTTCCCAGGGATTAACTGCTTGCTGGGAGAAATACTGTTCATTTAATTTCCAGTAAGGAGAGCATTCATATTTATAAAAATCCTCAGGGGCAAGAGATGAGAGGACACCTGGCAGCAGTTCTTATCCCATAAGTGGTCTCCAAGCTAGAAATCAGATTTGAAGTAAACAAACCTGAGCATGCTCCTCTTTGCTGTTCTTAAAAATGAGCAGTATGTATAGCTCCTAATTACAGTGACATCTGCCTTGTCCTTAATGAGTGACAACTGATAATGTCTCTTTCTAAAAACGCTATTGATATTATCGACATAATCAGAAGTCATTTCAATATGTGCAAGCAATTAGTAATAATCACATTTCAAATAAGAAGTAAATCTACTGCAAGGGTTAATATTCATCTGGAGAGTAAGAATATTTGCGTCATATTTAAATGAGTTTCCTTAATTAAACTGATACTGAAGTTAGTTCATATTTCTGAAAGTTCATATCTCTTCATCTGTCATCACAGGTTAAAGCAGTTCTCTGAAGCTCTCTCTCTTTATTGAAAGCTTGTAGAATTGAGCTGTTCGATTTTTTTGCAGGCTTGCAGGTATCATTGTACATGAGTTCATCCACATGTTTCAGATGCTCACAGAGAAAGAACTTTAAAAAGCTGTAGCACTGGCGAGCCAGATGTAAGCAGGGACAGATAGGAGTCTTGCCCTGCATTGACTGGCTGTTACCTGTCAGAGTATGATATAACATTCAGCATTGCATGCAACAGTACAGATCTGCATTTAGCTCTGTTCCTCCATTTCAAAATCAGATATGAAACTATATATGAAAAGGTGAAATTCTGTATGAAAAAATAATATTGCTATTAAGATGGATTTTTATAGCATCTGTAAAAAGGGGCAACTCTGGTATCAAATGGCTGTGCAGTGGCACTTGCCTTTCGTTTTCAAAATATGGTGCTTATTATAGAATCATAGAATGGTATGGTTTGGAAGGGACCTTAAAGACCATCTAGTTCCAACCCCCCTGCCATCAGCAGGGACACCTTCCACTAGACCAGGTTGCTCAAAGCCTCATCCAGCCTGGCCTTAAACACTTCCAGGGAGGGGGCATCCACAGCTTCCTTGGGCAACCTGTGCCAGTGTCTCACCACCCTCACAGGAAAGAATTTCTTCCTAATATTTCATCTAAATCTACTGCCTTCCAGTTTACAGCCATTACTCCTTGTTCTATCACTACCTGCCCTTGTAAGAAGTCCCCCCACAGTCTTCCTGTCAGCCCCTTCAGGTACTGGAAGGCTGCTATAAGATTTCCCCAGAGCCTTCTCTTCTCCAGGCTGAACAGCCCCAACTCTCTCAGCCTGTCCTCACAGGAGAGGTGCTCCAGCCCTTGGATCATCCTCGTGGCCTCCTCTGGACTTGCTCCAGTAGGTCCATGTCCTTCTTACGTTGGGGCCCCCCAGAACTGGACGCAGTACTCCAGGTGGGGTCTCACAAGAGTGGAGTACAGGGGGAGAATCACCTCCCTCGACCTGCTGGACACGCTTCTCTTGATGCAGCCCAGGATACGGTTATTGGCCTTCTGGGCTGCAAGCGCACACTGTCTGCTCGTGTTCAGCTTCTCGTCCACAAGCACCCCCAAGTTCTTCTCCTCAGAGCTGGTCTCGATCCATTCTTCACCCAGCCTGTATTTGTGCTTGTTGTTGCCCCAAACCAGGTGCAGGACCTTGCACTTGGCCTTGTTGAACTTCATGAGGTTTGCACAGGAATTTAGTTCTCTATTAGCAATAAACTATCTCATAATTAAATGAGAACACAGACCCAACTGCCTAAAGCTGCAAATGCAGGACTTTCCTGCACAGCTTTATTAAATTGAAAGAGTGAATAGCACTGTGTGAGATAATAGTTGTTTCTGCAGAGATTTGGGGGTTGCTAGTGTGCCCGATATGTTAGCTCTCTAGCTAAACTGATCTTACAGACTCAGCTCAGCCTGTCCTGAGCCTGGATGATTTAAAAAGGACTATAATCCAGGATGAAATTGCAAGTCAGATCTAGGGCATCTGTGCCTGTGATATTGTTGTTGGGTGTTGCATTGTCTACCAGCATCATTCAATCTTGCTTTGCTTTCTTCATTCAGTCCTTGTAGATAGAGTAAATACTGCCTCCAGCTTAGGCTGTGCTTTTTCAATTGCAGGTCTCAAAGCTGACAACAAATAGGAGGTAGCATTATTAGCCAGAGTTTGCTGAAATCTTGGTAGAGCTATTCAAAGCAATTTTTATGTGAGAGACTGTGTTTAAGATAGGAACCTGCCATGTCAAAGAGCAAGCTTGTCTTTCTGCGTCTGACACAAATCTCTCGTCGATGTTTTAATAAATGTCACTCCTCAGCCACCTCGTGGGAAAGAAACAGCGTCCAAGACCACTGCTTTTTTAGGGAGTGCAGGAGAGAACACATTTTTACCAAGTAATAGAGTTTTCTTTCAGTGCTGAAAATTAGTCTGGAGTGGTTCATGCTCTGAGTACATAATCATCTCTGGCTTCACATTTCCTGCTGGATTTCTCTCTTTCCACACACTTGATTCTGTTTTCAAATAATTGAGATTTCATTTTCCTGTCCTTGAAAACTAGCTCTTGTGAGAACTAATGTCAAATTCTATCCTCCCTCCATACAGTGTGTCATATCGTGTTTTTCTTAAGCCAGCTGATGAGAGGCATTAGACACCGTTCAGTTTTAAAACCTTGACAATTTAATTTAACTTGATAATTAGAATAAAAACTTTAATAAATGTCAGCTACACTGAAAATGTTAATGCAGGGGGTTATTCTTCTATTTATTGAATTATTGGGGAATTCATAACTATGGCTACACACTAACCATAGATAGAAGAAGAGCACAGCTGAGATCCCAGGTCAAAAATACAGCCTTTATGAGCTGCGAGATGATCTGCAGGGACCTTGGGGATCTTCCAAACTGTCACCAGTCAGCAGAGGGCAACACAGGCCCAAAAACACGGAAAGGCTTCAAAGGCTCTTGCAAACTGATACCCAAACCCGCACCACCCTCTGCTAACGTGAGCAGGATCAGGCTTCAACCTACTGCAGCCAAGGATCAAACATTTTGAAAAACTTCTTTTCTCCAAAACACAGCTGATAAGTAAATGGAAGGACACAAAATAAATAAATCAAATACAGTTGCTGAGGTCCCAGTAGAAAAATACGGAATTTCTGTGTGTAATAACCATGTAGCAACTATGGTAAAGCCTGTCAGCTGGCTGCATCCATTTTAAACAAGTTCACTACAGGAATATGGGGCAGACTCTAAGCTGGAGAACCAACCAAAGGGAAATTCTGGTGTGGCCTTGAAAAGAAGTTATAAGACAGCAATTTATACCCTTGATGGCAATGGTACAAATACTGGACCAGATCCTGAGGGTACATAATTCAGCACAATATATCTTACTGCTATGTAGTACCCTGGCACCCGAGGGGCAGGCGGTACGGAGGGGCTCACTTCCACCTGGGTTTTGCCCCGTGGACAGCAGACTTCATGACAGACTGGGGTTCAGGTGAAAGCAGACACATATGCAGTGAGGATGCTCAGCAGAGCCACAACCCAGGAGGAAACAACAGATAGGAAACATGGCAGGACAGAGGCGTCCACCAGAGATTTTTCTAAAAATAGTCATTGCTTGTATGCCAAGTCTCCAAGAATATGAAAACTCTATCAGCTTGGATCAAATGCCATTTATGCTCTTCTGACAATGACCAGAAGTAGATACCTCCAGAAATGTTTAAGGCAAGGAAATGCCTGTAGAGACGCTGCCCAGAACATCCTGCCAACCAGTGACAACCTGCAGGGCAGGGACTGCCTGGACCACATGGACTGTGTCTGTGTTCACCAGCCCTCCATCGATTATTCCAGTGACTCTTTAAACTCTCAGACACCTTTATCTGTAGACCTTCCACAACCCATGGCAAGGATCTCCACAGAGCCTGTACATGGTGTTTGAAAAGCCATCTTGGTTTTTGCTCTGAAACCTCCTATCCACTGGTTTCCTTCATGTACTTGCACTGGAAGAGATGGCAAAAACCATTCCCTGTTCTCCATCAGCCTGGCACTCAGAGGCTGCCATCGCCTCTCCTCCATCACCTCTTCTCCAGCTAGAAGAACTGTATTTTTGATTTCTTGTAGGGAAGCAACTTCATTCCTTTGATCACTTTTGTCATCCTGCTCTGAACATTTTCCAGTCCTTTCCAGACCTTTCTCTGAATCTTTCCAGTCCAGACCTTTTTAGAGGGAACTGGACTTTCCACTTCTGTTTTGCAGGGAGTGATTGTGAACTGTACTAAAATAACAACTACAACTGATTCCCAAGTTGCAAAACTATTGCAGCTGCCTATCTGCCTTGCCACAAATCAGCAGAAATTTACAATCGTTATTATACACCTATAACTTAAACTAATGACAATCACAAGTCAAATTAAACTAATGTAAATCAGAGGATGACAAAAATCATTCCTTCTTTTTTATTTCCCCTTCCTAGAGAGGAAAAGCCTCACAAACATTTGTCTGCTTTCCAATCCTGTGACACTGCATCCTGCATCTTATTCTAATGGCTTCTGTTCTGATCTCATTCCCATAGTTGGAGCAGCAGTTTCAGGTTTCCAAGCCATGCTCAGCTTTTCTTTTCTCATCATGAATTCTGCTGTTCCAGCATATCAGACCTAATGCGGTTGCTATGGAACTGAGCTTGCCTTTTGCTGTTAAAAGATGACGAGCTTTCTAATTTAGCAGCATGCTGCTCCATGGCCAGGGCCTGGAAGTGCCTCCAGCATCTGGCATACCAGAGGTAGCTGCTGCTCCCTCTTCAGGTCTTTATGACCCAATTTGCATTTTCCATATGGGTTCTGACCAAACAACCACTCACTGCTTTTTTTTCTCCTCTTTATGAAACACAATCAACCACTAAGGCTCCTTGAACAGACTCTTCCATTTTTGGAATGGGTAAAAGCACAAATGCAAAATCTGTAGCTTTGGTTGTTACCCACCTGCTCACTCTGACTGAAAGAATTTATGCAAACCCCATGGCGGCCTTTGGGTTTGCCACATCCTCTTGCCTCCCAGGGCAGGACAGTCTGCTGCAAAATGATGCTAACTTTTTGCACTAGAGTAGAATTATAGAATCATGAATCGTTTTGGTTGGAAAAGACCTTTAAGGTCACCAAGTCCAACCAGAAACCTAACACTACAGAATCCACCACTAAACAATGTCCCTAAGAACCACACCTATCTGTGTTTTAAATACCTCCAGGGATGGCGACTCAACCACTTCCCTGGGCAGCCTGTTCCAATGCCTGACAACCCTTTCAGTAAAGAAATTTTTCCTAATATCGGGGATGCATGTTGTTGCAGGTGGACAGATATTCCACAGGTTGCTTTCTTTGATCAATATCACCAGCTAGTATTATTTGGCACCCAAGAATAATGTTTCCCTGTGTGTGAATGTATTGCCGATGCATGCAGCATGCGGAGCCACGCAGAAGCTCACGTGGTTTGCCAGAGTAAGCGTCGTGCTGTGAAACACGGATGCATGGGTCCATTCCCTGAATCCCTGGAGGAAATGAAAGCCTCTCCTCCATATACGGAAGGTGTCTATTCTTCTTGTAGATAAGGAGCTGCCTGTGCAGGACCAGCGGCGCAGTGGGGATGCCTGCACCCCTCCCTGCAGAGCAGCAGCCGTGTCTGCGGGCAGGCACGCCGGCCACGGCACTCCCAGCACGCCGGCGTGGACCCCAGCTGTGAGCTGCTCCACACGTACCAGGAGACCGGAGGAAGGATTTCCTCTGCTTGCTTCCCCGCAGCACTTGCACGCAGCCCAGGGACAAATCACGAGCCTACAACTGCAAGATACCGAGGAGTTTTTCAGCTTCCTGGATGCAGCCTACCTCAGCCCCAGAAGAAAGCACCAACTTAGAGCTGTGCACTTCCAAGCTCTGTAAAAAAAAATAAATCAGCTGCATGTTTCATTTTGCTGTCCCTTATGGTGGGAAAACTGATGGTAGAAAAAGTCAGAATTTCTATAGCTGTGTTATGAAGAGGCTGGAAAAAATAATGCAAGTTACAAATTTTTTTTTTTCCCAGCTGCTTGGTTATTGAACCCTCTCTGAAATGTCACTGGATAGTTTCAAAACTGATTCATGAGTTTTACGTCACTGACTGCCAGGAAAAACACAGCATCCCACTGGATCAAAGCAACAGGCAGCCTCATGAAAGAAAGACCAGGCACAAGGGATTAAATTTTGCATGTCACTGGAAACTCACCTATGAAATCAAAAGAAAATCAGAGGTTGTCAAGGGGCATATGCTCAAATTTTATGGTCTTCCAGGATCAAAATATCAGACTCCAGCGCAAACCATGTAAAAGCACAGCAATTTTCAGCTAGAAAAGGCTACCAGCTGATACACAGCCCCTTGAGTAGGGAACACTGATTTTTGTCATAGGAGATGTAGGAAATAGTTAAAGTAACTCTAGGTGCTTTGTTTTTAAAAGATTAAATAATCTTTATCTTACAAAACAAGATAAACCTGTTTGAGTGATTAACAAGTAGGGAATCCAGGGTCAGGTTTTGTAAGGCCTGTTCCCCTGCTGCCAGCTGCCCACGGACTGGGTGGGTTTGGGAGAACGGAGCAGAAGCACATACCCTGCTGCAGCAGAACCCGGAGAGTGGGATGGCACAGGAGCCTGATACGTGGTGTAACGCGATCACTGAAAGATAATCTTACATTAATACTCTTGAATCAGCAATCTTAAACCCAAGATCTCCTTAGATCTCAAAAACTGTAAGAGTTTAAGACAAGTTATCAGAACATTTTGGGATTTGCTTGTTGCAGCCTAGGTAGGTCAGAAGACAGCTGTGAAATGTCAGAGTGCGATATATCCCAATCTGCTCCATCAAACCCATACTGGAGAACAGAAAACCCTGTTCAGATGGACGCTGGCCAATGCTGGAGTCAGAAGTACATGCGATGTCTTCCCATCTCTGGAAAGACCTGTGGGGGTAGAAAAGGCTGTCCTGGGACATGGTGGCAAGTGGTTACACATCTGTGCCCACCACAGCGAGTTAGGCAGCTTGCCACGGCGCCAGGAAATGCCCAATCTGGAAAAACAAGTACCTCACTCACCCTGTGAGCCATTGTGCTGCTTCAGGGTATGGAAAGCCCTTCCAGCAATCTGCTGGTACAGGAGGGTTCTTCCTCTCAGCTTCTAGTTTGCTATCAGCCCCAGGGTTTGGTCACTGAAACAATGGCAAAGACACATTTAAAAATGTACCTATGCATTCTTATCCATGGAAGTATATAAAATATCAGCTATTTAAGGTGAAAAACAAATATTCCATATGTGGCCTAATGGTTTTTTGTTTGTATGTGAACACTGTTGTCAGCATTGTGGAGGCTGATCCATGCATGTGCTCTCCCAGGAGATGGAGTGGTCCTTTGATTAGAAAAAATTAAGAAATATCATCCTGTACTGTCCCTGGAAGATTTTTAATTTAGATGTCTTTCCTCCCTGAAATCCCCTCTCCATGAGGGCAGATGGCAGTGTAAATGCATGCTCTGAAGACCACCAGCAGCTTTTAGGCTTATGCCCAGCATAAGAACCTAGATATACCTGAGTGAATATGTCAAATCTACAGGGTGGGAAAAAAAATGAGGCAGGTCTCAGCATCCATCTGTTGTGCCCCGTTCCCTGCCCAGTGGCCAAGGCTTCAGAGGAGCAGGATGCAGCAGTGGGAGGCGGTGCTGCACCACACGCATTGAATGCCGCTCTGTTTTCCCTTTATAAATCAAGGGAAAGCGACGCTTTTAAAAGCAATTCAGAACAAGAGACTATGTTCAGCTGTCTTTATTTTACCAGTGGGAGCTTTCAGTTTTCCTAGCCTATTTGAAACTTAATGCTTTAAAGTCATTTTGAAAATGAGAATGTGTATATCATGCTTCATAACTCCTGCAGAATAAAGAGAGGTTAGGAATTGGTTTTTGCACAGAGATTATGTCATCCAGTTCACAGGGAACTGTTACTGACAGGCAGCTTCAAGGATGGCAGTGTCTGCTCTGGATTAGACAGACCTTATTGCTCCTGCTTCTAATCAGTGTTGATGAACAGAAAGTTTGTTTTACAGATGGTAAACTAATTAAAGTCCAGCCTTCTGGAAAAGGGACTCTGCTGTAAATCAGTCATCAGCGTTCCCTTAATGGTCAGTGGCGAACACCAGGCACTGTCAGAGAGGGTTTCATTCACCGTGGCAGCAGACCCTGTCCTGAGATGCCCACACAGCCGCTGTCAGAGCGGCACTCCAAATCCAGCGTTACTCATCTTCGGAGCCTGCAGCTGAAGGAGCTGAACTCAGCGAACTCTCCGGAAGCATTTCCTGAAGTTCAGCTAATTCCACTGATTTTTCATTTATAGTTGATAATCCCAAATGCTGCTTTAAGGACAATCAGGGTCATGCAGCTCACTATGACACATTTGCTATATTTTGTTTTCCTGGAATTACTCACCCTTTGTTTCTCCTGCAGTATCTGTCCTGTGCATCAGGACTGACATGCCAGACAGAGGAACCCCAGAGCCACAGTCAGGCATGCTTGCACTTCAGGTTCTTCAGGGTTTCAGGGTAGAAAACAGAGCTACCGAGATGAGAATCCAGCCTTTGACTCATTAAATATGAATAATTCAAAAGTTATTGTTTTGTTTCTTGCAGTTTGGTTCATTTGTACTCAGCTGATTGAAAAACACTCTTTGCAAAGATAAGTCATGCTAATGACTTAACGCCAGACCACAAAATAGGATGTGTAATAATCCATCTAATCCTTTATTCAGCTGGAGGACAAAAAAATCACAACAAAACAAAAAATGCCACACAATGCTTTGGTTTTATGCTCCATCTGTAGTGCTGTTTGCTGGGGCTTGTTCAGCTGCAGGATCTAGAGCTACAGCTTCATCTTTTTTGCTGAAACAAGCT
>NW_010300128.1:0-4906 GCF_000700745.2 Antrostomus carolinensis | reverse complement strand
ACTGCACAGCAATTCTGAGCTGCACTCAGCTCAGCTACGCTGAGATAGTTATTGGGTCTCCAAAACAGCTCCTCCCAGGCTCTGGCCACCTGTGTGCACCCCTCGGTGCTGTCAGGCTATAGCTGCCTGGTACAGCTGAATTGCCTTCCTGAGGCAGTACGGAGGAGCCCCAGGCCAGTTGGGGTGGCAGAAGCTAAGGCAGCAAACACAGACTGTGAACCACTGGATGTGTCTGCTGATAACCATTTCTGCACGTCCAGCTCTGTCATGGCTGCTAGAAGTCAGGGTAGTGTTGACTCTAGGATGGACAGAGAAAAGAGACGATAGCAGCGTAACCTGTAACGAGGTATACCTTATAAAAGGGTCAGCTCTCTATTTGAATCCATGGCCAGATTATTTCTCTTGTTTCTCAAAGAGTGTTTCACACAGACGTGAAATCCCTGACTCCTAAATTCATCCCTTTCCCCAGTCACACAACCACAGTTGCTTTGTGACCTGGAGGCCCATCTGAATTTCATAGCCAATAATTCTGACACATGTTAGCATAATAGTTCACATAAATAGACTCTGAATATGAACACAGCCATTGTCGTCACCCTTCACCTTAAGTAGGCGTGATGAAAGCAGTGGGTCTGCAGTGATCATCCATCATCTTTTCTCAGCCTTTGCAAACTCTCTTTTCTTTCAGAAAGAATCTTGCTGCAATTAGCAGTGTACTGACATAGCACAGTACTTATTGTCCCAAAGAACTCACTATGCCAAAAAGATTTGACCCACGTTTTTAGACAACAGTTTCGGGTAAATCAACAGCCAGGTACTTTCCAAGTACAGAAAGTACAGATGATACCGCTGTTTCCCCATTGAAAACCTGAACAGGATATAAAGAGCTGAGACATTTATACTGTTCACCTTTATAATTTTTGTGTAACATCACTAGTAATGCACAGCATGGAAGGTGAGATTCTTATGCATTACTTCTCCTTCTGCTCCTGAGCATGTATCCTTCCACCTCCAGCCTTCATACACACATTTACACGTAACAAACGTGCCTGTGAACCAGTAAATTACCAACTGTAGTACTGAAACGTGTGCTCCAGAGTGTCTGCTTGACACCGGTCTCACATCCTTTCAGTATGTATATGAAGGAGGCAACAAGAATAGTGCCAGATGGCAATGGGAATGGAAATGATATGACGTACATATGTGATGCAATTTTCTTTTTTTTTTTTTTTCTTGTGAATAAAGCATCTTGTGAAAAGAGGAATTAGAGGCAGTACTTATAATAGTCCTTCATAAACATCCCCAAATTCCAAGCAGAAGACAAAAGGCATGAATCATATCACAGCAGGCGCTATAGCTGGGGAAGTGGCCTTTATGAAGATTGCTTCCGTAATTTGGGCTCCAGAATGAAAGAGAGCTGCTGTTAGAAGATCTGTAGGAAGTTGATAATGGCTTATTTAATTGTAGTATCACTAATAAAATCTGGGTTTTCATCAAGAACATTTCCTTAGCTAAAAATGCCATGATTCTTCAAGCTGAAGTTTGATCCTGTTCATTTTGTCTATAAATAATATAAAGCCAAAAAGGCAGATTGGGACATTATAGTTTCCTTTAAAAGGAAACTTTTAGACTGTGGCTGCAATCCACACCATACAAGAAGAGAAAGCCCACAATAGGTGACTTGGTAGTTAGAAATAAAACAATTACTCATAAAACAGATATTGTACAGCAGGGAATATTATTCTCTATCAAATACAGAGCAAATGAGACTATGCTTTCCTCTTCATGACTTGACAGCTAAAAATCTCCCATCAACTGACAAGAATTCAAGGTCATTTGCCTCTTGCATGATTCTCCATCAATTCCGGTGGAGACTAATACAAGAATCATGGATAATTTTATGTTCTTAACCTAGAACAGCATTTGGCCCCATTGAACTTGCATTATATTCCTTGTACCAGAATAATATCATCATGTTCATATAATTCATGGGGAAATTCTGAAATAGAACAGATGCAGTCTAAAGCAACTTCTGATGTCTCCACCAAAAATTATAAGACCCTCTAGACTGCCAATACTGATAGACACCAATTGTCAAATCAAAGGGATTTATACATACCAGTCACTTACAGATGTATCTGGCTTCAGGCATCCACAATAGAAAATAGTAGATATAAAAATAATTTAATATTAAAATTCAAATATTAAGTGTTAGCCTATCTGTTTTCCTCACTATAAAACAGCAAAAGTCTGGCAAAGATGACAGTAGATCTCAGATGATCTGGTGATGCCAGCTCTGATTTGTACCTAGATTTTTCCTTCTGAAAGCAAACAGGGAATTTTTGGGGAAGCAAATTTATGAGCATTAGTGAGCTGTACCCAGACTGCTGAATACATTCCCTGGTACGCCTACAACAGAAGAGCACAGGCCAGTGGCACCTGTAAATCACAGGGAGATGTAGGGCAGGAACGGACAACTACTGCCTGATGACTAGGTGCTGACAGTACTATGGTTATCACTGTACCCATGATGCTGGCTTTGTGTCCTGTTTGGTGTGCCCTGCATGGCCTAGTTTGGAATTGCCTTGCCTTGGTATCATCCATCCCCAGTGCAGAGGCTGCAGCTGGATCCACAAGATGAACAGAGGGAACAAAAGATGTGGATCAGAAGGTGAAGAAACTCTTGTTCCTGCACACAAGACATTTTGGCACAACCCACCTCACCCTGTTTAAGGTGCCCAGCAGCTGGGCATCACATCGTAGCATTTGCCACAGAAGTTCTGAAGGTCAGGGCAGACAGGCACAGTGAGGACCCTCCACAGTACCACTGCCTTGGTGGCTGAGCATCAGGAAAGCCAGAAGGAAGGGGATACAATGAGATGCTAATGGTAACATATCATCTCCAGCTTGTTAGGACTGCAGTACAAGTTGTGGGAAGATAAAGCTGGAGAATTCCTTTGCACTCTCCCATCAAACCAAAGAACTGCAAATGACAGATGACAACAGCTTTAAGGAAAAAAATTGACAAAAGTAGTAATTTCTCAACCAAAGCTTCAAAGCATGAAAAGGCAAAAAATTCTGAGAGCTGTCTACTTGCAACCAGTATCAGGCTGCCTGCAGATGACTCCAGACAATAATAACAGCCTCAAGGGGATAAGCAAGAGAGGATATTATGACAGCTGCAAAATCAAATACTGCCAGCTACCACCATCCCAGTCCCACATAGGGTATGGCTGAAATGATATCCAGTGTCCCCTAAAAGCCATTTTACAGGTTGCATGGCATTCAGGAAAGTTCATCAGCATGAAAAAACAGGGTGGGAGGGAGGAAGATTTACTGCGCAGAAATGTTCAGCATAGTCATGGTTGAAAGCTATGCCTTGTTAATGCTTTTATGCAAATTGTTGGAGCAAATTTGATCACATTCAACATTGTACACATTTTCATTAGCAGGGAAAAATCTATAGTCAGTATTTTGCAAAACTAGAAATTCAAAGTACAATCAGAAAATAAAGATTGTCCAGTTTTGCTAGCTGAAGGAATGGTTGGTGTTCACGAAAAAAAAATAATTCGGGGAGTAAGTATTATCTGATTTCAGTTTTGTTGTCTAGCTTGCAGGACTCAGCAACTGAGACAGGCTTGTTTTGATAATGCTGGCAGTCTCACAACACTGAGGATGACAGCTTATTTTCTCGTGACTTCTTAAAATACAGAGAACTGTCTAACCGATACTATCTCACAAGAGTCAGCCATGAGAAAACTGAAGTCATTAATACAGCAACGCTGCAGCTGCATCCATCAGACGTGTTCCCGAGGGCTGTTAAAGCATCCGTTACTTTTCACCTTTCTGAAGTAACTGCAATTGTTTTCTACCTGCAGCCTTGTCATCCTGCTGAGAGATTTCTACATCACATCCGTTATTGAAGGGGAATGCATAATAAATCATCAACAAGCAAACAGCCACTCACTTTGTCTTCCTAAATTCCTTTATCACTACAGAACACGTTAATCTATTATAATAGCTTTATTCATGTCCTAATCTGCATCCATTGCATTCCTTCCATTATGTGCAGTGACGACACAGTTGTTGTACAGGTGTTATTGCTGTCAGTCGTGAATATCACAGTCTTTTTCTTTTTTGGCATAAGACAAATATAATTGCAAATCCCACCTTGCTCACACTTTTTGCATTGCAAATTCACCTTTGAAGAGAATTTTCATTGCATTTTAACAAAATTTTCCCGTATGCTGCCCAAAAATAATATTACTATTCAACAGCCTGGCGATTTTTCATCCTTCAGGAAAGGGTTGCTGTAGGTTTTTCTCTTGCTGCCTGGAGATGGTAGGGCAGGAGTGGTAACCCCAGCTCAGTACCTGATGCCCTACGCCTGCGTTAACAAGGTGAGTGGGGCCATGCTGTGAAATGCTCCGATTTCTACACGGCTTTCTTTGCTCTACTCTCTTACATCTGCTTTAACTGGGGAGAGAAAAAAAATACTTCCACAGCAAGGGGCACTTTATGCACCTCTTGCCATCCCTAAACTATTAATAAGTGGCATATATGTGCTTTCAGCTCTTAATTACACATACTCAAGTATTAGTGAAAATATGTTTTACAGCATTTTTTTTCTGAAATAAATCTTCACGTAATATTTAGATAAACAAGCTAGTTTACAGCCAGTGTTTTTCAGCAGAGTGAATGTTTAATGTCCAAAAAAAGGGGGGAACAATTAAAATTTAAGAATCATTTCATAGCATTGGTATCGGAGAGGAGAGAGAAGAGGAGAGAGAAGAGGAGAGAGAAGAGGAGAGAGAAGAGGAGAGAGAAGAGGAGAGAGAAGAGGAGAGAGAAGAGGAGAGAGAAGAGGAGAGAGGATCTCCTCTCCGATACCAATGCTATGAAATGA
>NW_010300127.1:35726-35954 GCF_000700745.2 Antrostomus carolinensis | reverse complement strand
GCTGCATCACGATGACATTACAAGGTTCAAGTTTTGCAGGGGGGGAAACTCCCTGGAGTCGCTTTGCTCTGGTGCCATCGCTCTTGGCATCACCAGGCTGATTACAGATTCCAAAAGAAAGGCAGAAGCTGCATTAATGCACCCAGAGATCTACAAAGCCTCCATGAGCTGTGGTGACACGGGCTCAGGGCACAGCCCTTCCCGCTGTGTCACCGTCCCCACGGTAGG
>NW_010300127.1:31135-35711 GCF_000700745.2 Antrostomus carolinensis | reverse complement strand
GGTGCAGACACCAGCTGGGCTTGACCTCCCATCCCAGGCATGCTGAGGCTGGGGAGACACCTCCGCTCCAGCCCCTGCTTGCAGCGAGGAGAAGAAGGGAAGGTCTATGAGGACAGATGGCAAGGGGACATTTTCTGGCCTCTGTCCCCAGCAAACTGGGTTCAGCAACCAGTGACTGGAGGGCAGCAGGGAAAGGCACTGGTGCACCCTGACTATGTGTGACTCACAGGTGGCAGCCGAGAGCTGGGAGAGGAAAGGAAGGCAGCGAAGGTTTCTTTCCAACAGATAAAGAAAGCTTCAAGGGCTTTTCACTGGTTTTTGAGTCACTCACTCAATAAAATCCATGTTGTTTATTTCTGCCTGAGCCCCAGCCAGGGAGCTCAGATAAGAACTTGATTTTCCTTTATTTCTAAAACTCCTCGGTTTGCCTTTTTTCGCCCCCACATCCAGCTCACACAGCTAAACGCTCGGCAGAAAAACCTCGTCACGATTCAGATGCCCCTGGAAACAAAGGCAAGGCAAGCCCAGCCTGTGTGAAAACCTTCCATTTTCAAAAGAAAGAAAACAACAAAAAAAAGCAGAAGTGAAATTTGTAAGAGAGGAAAAGATGGATGGGAAAGAAAAGAACCAAAGCAGGTAAATCTTATGCTGAAAATAATGCATCTGACCATTAGCGCCGACACAATTAGTAGATGCCCCAGGACCGGGGCAGAGGGAACCGCAGCTGCAGAGGGAACAGGCTACCGAGCCCCTTCAAGCTGCACCAACATTAAAGTTCCCCAAATACTCATCTTCAGACGAGCCAGAGTCCTGTCCTGACATCCTCACACGATGCCGTTTGAGGCTGTGTGTATTTTAAACCAGAGGACTGGGATTTGCAGAGCAAAGTCCAACCCGACGGGCCTGGGTCCCTGTCTCCTCCCGACAGCAGCGTTTGGTTTTGTTTGGCAGATTTTGCCCCCTGAGTTTCAATAAAGATGTTCTCAGTCTCCTTCATGGACATGATCCCTGCAAGAGCCCCTGGGCCGGGCAGGCAGGGCAGGCTGTGACGTGTGGTGACGTCCTGAAGCGGCTGAGGGAGCTTCGTTAATCCCAGCAGCTGCCACCCGAGTCTGCTCAGAGCAACCAGCTTGAAACAAGGCTGATTTGTCTCCCTCTCCCTGGCACAGCCAAGCTGCCAGACTTCCCCACAGAGGAAAGAAACAGCTTCCCTCAGCCCCTCGCAGTGCAAAACACACAGGTTAAAATATTTTCCTTTTGCTGTGAAGAATAAGGCCAGCTCCTCCTGCGAGTCAAGTGGCTGCGGTGCAGGGAGGAGTGAGGGAAAAGCAACTGGAAATGAAACTTCTCCATCATAGCCTGGTGTCCTGGTTTCACTGGGATAAAGTTAATTTTCTTCTCAGCAGCTGGAAGAGTTGTGGTTTAGGTTCAGGGTGGGATTTGTTATGAGAAAAAAATTTATATGGTACTAATGTTTTTAGTTGCTGCTGGAAATCCAAGGACATTGTGTTTTGCCAATCTGCAAGTGCAAAGGACTGATGGGGGTTGTGGGATTTGTTATGAGAAGAACATTGATAAAGTACTAATGTTATTAGCTGCTGCTGGAGCTCAAGGTCATGGTGTTTGGGTAGTTTGCAGGTGCAAAGGAGTGAGAGGGGAGATGTGTAGTAAATGGCAAACCCCAAATTGGCGTTTGGATGTGCCAGTGAGATATTTCAGATCATATCACGTCATGTGCAGTATATTAACCAGGGCTGACCAGAAATTGGGGGGATTCTCTCAGGGATCACTTGGGCTCTCACTCTTCTGGGATTGCAGTTTGGGTTTGGGGACGGTCTCTGCTCCAGGATCTCTGGCTGGGACAGGCTGGACATAGGTCAGCAGGTGGTGAGCAACTGCTCTGGGCATCACTCATCTGTATATCCTGTTATTACTATTATCATCATTATTATTTTATTTCAATAAGCAAATTGTTTTTATCTCAACCCACGGGTTTTCTTACTTTTACCTTTCAAATTCTCTCCCCTACTCCCTGGTGAGGGGAGAGCGAGTGAGCGGTTGTGTTTGGCTGCAGTCAAAGGAGTGAAACCACCAAGTCTGGAAAATGCCCAAAGGTCCCTACACAGATTTCTGTGATGGCCCCAAAGAGTTCAGCTCTCCTGAGGGTGCAGCAAAAAGGCAGCACAGAGTAGGGGCCTCACGTGAACCACAGCGGTACCTCTTCCCCCTGCCTCCATCAGTCCTGGGAGAGCCAGGGATGAACCTCCCAGTGCCCCCAGAGCACTGCCCACCCCCCAGCACCCCTGCTCCCCCTCTGACCTGTGAGAAGAGGAGGTATCCACACTCATCGCACGGCAGCATGTCATCCACCAGCACCGTGGTCCACGTGCCGTCCTTGCACAGCCGCACTTGGTAGGCACCTTCTGGGCACAGCGTCCTGGTGATCATCACCCTCTCCACCAGTCGGGCAGCGCAGGGGACTGCAGTCCGCAGCCGCTTGGTAAGGGGTGAGGCAGAGGATGGGGTACATGCCTGGGGGTATAAATGGGTTTGAGTAGGGTTGAGGGCTCTGATCTGGAGAAGGATGAAGTGGGGGGGGAAGGAGGAAGGGGCAGGAGGGTGTCACTCCCCCTTACCAGCAGTTTCCCAGCAGTCCCTGCAGGATATGCAGCGCAGGGGACTGCAGTCCGCAGCCGCTTGGTAAGGGGTGAGGCAGAGGATGGGGTACATGCCTGGGGGTATAAATGGGTTTGAGTAGGGTTGAGGGCTCTGATCTGGAGAAGGATGAAGTGGGGGGGGAAGGAGGAAGGGGCAGGAGGGTGTCACTCCCCCTTACCAGCAGTTTCCCAGCAGTCCCTGCAGGATATCCGAGGGTCTGGGCGTCCGAAACACTGACCACTTCACCGATCGGTCCTTGAAGATGCTACAGTTGATTTGGTGGGGTCGCAGCCACTGTTTCCCCCTCTGCTGCACGCTGTCGCCTTCCGGGAATCCCACGGACTTAGGTCCAGGGTGGAAACTGTCATCTACAAAATTGACTTTGTTCTGCGAGAGCGAAAGGCAAGGAGAGCATCAGTGTGCAGCTGTGCAGCACACAGCTCCCCGCAGCCTCCGGGGACAGGGCTGGCCTGGAAAGCCTCCCCCTGAACCCCAGGAGCAAGAGCGGAGCCCCCAGCCCTCCTGCCCAGCCCAGGCAGCCCCTTCCGATGCCGTCCCGGGGAGCAGCTCTGGGACCAGGCGTCTGCTGGCAACGGCACAGCTGCATTTTGTGCAGGTTCAGCCCTGCCACGAGCCACCTCACCTCTCTGGGCCCCAAGCTCCAGACTGTGACTCAAACCTGGCTTTTTCTGTTTCACAGGAACCTCCCCAAGCAGGGACTGTCTCACACTTTGTGCTGGTGCTAAAAGCTGGACCGTGGGGGACCTTGGCTGCCTCTCGAAGTGGCAAAGCACATGAGCAGCGAGGCTCTGAGGAGCCACCTGGCAAGGAAACGCTCCTCAACCCAAGCCCTGTGCTAAGGACTGGACTGTCCCTGCTCTGGAGGGGACATGCTGGGCTCGGCAGTGCTGTGCCACCCCTGAGGCACAGCCACGGAGGATGTCAGGGGCACCTTTTGCAATTGGATTGAGCCCTGACCACAGACAGGCAGGCAACTCCAGAGTGAGGGCATCCCATGGCCGAGCCCTCCTGTAATGAGCTGCTGTGTGTTAAATAAAATAGGATGGACAATAAAATAGGAAGGACAATAAAATAGGAAGGGCTAATTATCCCATAGGTATTAGCCACCGACACAGGACTGAAGCACAGAACTTCACCCAGGGGAGAAGGGTGGCTTTTTCAGACCGTTTAACACAGGGTGAAATAAGGACAGGGATTTCTTTGTTATTATTAATGAAATGAAATTAAATTCTTTCAGCAAAAGCCGTCTCTAATTTCAATTAGCTTTTACACACACCGAACTAGTAGTTGTCCTCCCTCCTTTGTTGCAATCCTACGTGAACACTTGCTACACGGTGCCTCAATTAGCACTTCCAGCTTCTCCTTTGCAGAAGGGTGAGTTTCAGCTGATCAGTGTCACTGCTTCAATACCAGTGTGGGCCAAAAAGGACACGTCCCAAGACTTGTTGGCTTTCTCAGGGGAAGCATCTGCTCTGTGCAGCTGATGAGCAGCCACCTCCTCTCACCACATCCCAGCTTCATACACTGACCTCTTGGGGTGCAGCCGGGGCTCCCCAGGAACTCACTGTGCAGAGCAAGGCAGCAGCCCACAAGATGCCTGTGGGCATCACAAGCTTTCGGTCTCCTGTGGAGTTGCTGCAGTGCTTTTCCAAGCAGCAGAGGTGGAAGAAGCCTTCAGCCTCACCAGTATCATGGCCAAGGTCTCAGCAGGATTGCAGGAGCCTGGACGTGAGCCCAGGGACCTCACCAGCACTGATGATGGAGACAATGCAAGAGCAGCAGCAGTGTGGTTCCCCAGCGCCAGGAAAGCCCGCCTAACGAGTTCATTACCTTGATAGTGTGATATCTCCCTTCACATACTTCTAATTGCTTTAGAGAAGTGGTCACTACCAATATC
>NW_010300127.1:26362-31106 GCF_000700745.2 Antrostomus carolinensis | reverse complement strand
AAGAGAGGCACGAGAGCTGCAGGGGCAGCATCAGAGCAGAAGAGAGAGCAGCAGGTAACTCCTCTCATGCCCACGCAGCGATGAGCAGCTCACAAATGATGCCAGATGAGGGGCCCTGCTTTGTTCTCCTGCAAGGGGATAAATCCAGGGATCGGCTCTCCTTCACTCCTGCTCTGCCAACAACCCCTTTCACTCCATGCTGGACCACAGACACAACCTTCTCTGCTGCCACCTCCCTGGGACAGCACGGGCCGAGGAAGGCTGCTGTCCTGCCCTGCATGGAACTGTCTGATGGGTGGAGAAGAAGAAAAACATGCGATGAGGTCTCCTCCAGCACACAGAAAGGCTCTGCAGGAAGATCTGCACAGACAGCAAGAGTCCTGGGTTGTCTTTCTGGCTCTGCAGAATGTGCTGATGCGTGTTGTTACTCAGAAAGGAGGAAGGATGGTTCATCAGAGGAGAGAAGTGTGAGACACTGGGATAACCAAGAGAGAAGACAGGATAAGACAGAGAAGCAGATGCTCCATGCAGAGGTAGCTAGTGGAAGGGGTCAGCTCTGTTCTCCTCCCAGACGGAGGAGAAAGGGTAAAGCTAAAAGTGGGGGCCACACATTCTAGTGTTGGAAAAGGCTCCCCTGGAACAGCGTCGGAGGGAGCGCCTGTGGCAGGAGCAATCCCCGCAGGGAGCAGCGCAGCCAGGCCGGCTGCTCCACGTGCTTGGGGCAGGGGGACAACAGGCAGAGGAGAACTTGGCCAGGCTGCCACTCTCCTCCAGAAGAGTGAGAAACACTGTGGCCAGGAGGAAGCTTGGAGGCTGCCTTACGTGCCAGCCTGAACAGGAGCATTGCTGGGAAGCTGCAGGAGTGCCAGGAGCGGAGCTAGTGGGAGTGTGCGAGCAGCCGTGTCCCACCACCCTCTGCCAGCCCTTCCCTCGGACCTGCAGAGCCTCTGACTCGCCATAAACGGTGTCAGAACAGAGCAGTGTCAAAGAAAACCCCTTTAGTTTTGGGAGGATTTTCAGGAGATGGCCCATGCTGATCTAATTGCCCATTAGTGCCAGCTTAGCGAGCCGGGCTCAGCCAAGGCTCCGACCGGGAGCTGTGCTGGACGGGCACGGCAGACTCCCCTTCTTGGCAGCAGCAAGGTGCTAATTCAACTTGGCCATCTCTCATAATTCATCCTTCAGGCTTCATTCCACTGGATGTAACAAATATTCCCTGCATAGAAAAGAAGCTATTCCCTTGCTTAAAAGAGGGGGAGAAGCAGAATCGGGGTCTCTCTGCTATAAAGACACCCATGTCTGTTAGGATGCAATTCAAAAAACCCACAACCCTAAAACAGGATCCCTCTCAACAGCTTCTCTCCTGAGCCAAACACCTCTGTGGTCCCCAGTCTGTGCAGGGGAGGCACAGGCATGGACATGTTCCTCAGCCAAGGTGGAAAAGCCCCGTCTGCACGTCAGAATGGGACCGCAGCTCCCTTTCCATCTGGTCCTGAAGGGTTGGAGGCTTCCCCCAGAAGGATGGCAGAGAAAGAGCAGCGTTCACAGGAGCACCTTATGCCACTCAGGGAAAAAAATAGGGTCATCAGAGCAGTGTTGGAGACTGAAACCCAACAGATTGAGCCAGCTACTTCATCAAGGGAGGGGAGGGTGACAGCACGTGCTCCTCAGACCCTCACCTGGAGCCAGGGTACAGCTAAACCCCACCTGGCCTTCCCAAAATGGGGGTGAGCCATTTGTGGCTGCAGCTGTGCATTCACAAACACCAAAACTAAGAACACCAAGGCCCAGCTCATGGTTCTGGAGCACCTGCAGTTGCTGGCAGTGGGAGCGGTTCCTCTGCCTGCACCCCTGCCTGCTGAATCCCACATTTCCTGCACCCACATGTCACAATTGCTGCCCACAGACAGCAGTGCCACCAGCAAACCTGGACACACTCTTCCCAGCCTTCCCCACCCTTGTACAGGGAAGGAGATGAATTGACCACCTAAAAATGTCCCCTTCAACCCAGATGTTCTCTCTCGCTGATTTAAAATATCACTAGGTTTCAGAGTTAACACTTAAGACTTCCTCAGCCTTGGACTGGGAATGAACTGGATGGATCCCCTTCAACTTAGAGATTATTTTGTACCAATTTAAAATATTACAGTGCAGTGTTAACAACCAACATCCAGCTGGCACAGGTGGAGATGATCTCTGGGACCCAAGACACAGAAGGCAGCTTGCCTGTGCCAAGCGATGCCACGGACCCACAGTGGAGGTGTGAAGAGGGATCCTCTCCAAGTGAAACCAGGAGCACGAGTAGTTCAGCAAGCACTCACCTCCCGGCAGAAGGTCACGATGTTTTCCCACAGTGTTAACAACCAACATCCAGCTGGCACAGGTGGAGATGATCTCTGGGACCCAAGACACAGAAGGCAGCTTGCCTGTGCCAAGCGATGCCACGGACCCACAGTGGAGGTGTGAAGAGGGATCCTCTCCAAGTGAAACCAGGAGCACGAGTAGTTCAGCAAGCACTCACCTCCCGGCAGAAGGTCACGATGTTTTCCCACAGGGCTTTGGCCTCTCCCTCATCCGTCTGCCGCCTCTTCTCCACGTGCATGCTCTCCCTTCTCTTCAGGGGCTTGAGGCCCTTGCGCTGGGCCACGTACTGCTGCGGGGTATGGCAGGCCACGCAGTGCTTGGCCTTGAGCTCGTTGAGCAAGGTGCAAGCAGGACAAGCCCACTGGCCCGGCCTCTCCTGCCCGGTGGGCAACTGGGACGGGAAGAGACGAGCGACCTTGCGGGCGGACGGGGCTTTGCTGCTGCAGGAGGAGCAGCCGCCCTTGTCAGAAGCCCCGCAGTCGGGGCAGCGGGAGGACGGCTCGCCCGGTGTCCCGTGCTCCTGGAAGCCGTGCAGCTTGGAGGAGCCACAGACTTTACACTTCTGGGCCAGGGTGGGGTTCTTGAGGGTGCACTTGGAACAGGACCAGGTGGTGAAATCAGTGCTGGAGGGGCTTCACGGGTTTAATCTCACCGAGTCCCCCACCAGATTGATGGTGTCACTGCCTTTCTGGGTGTTGCAAGCCTCACATTTGGCAGCCCCGGCAGAGTTAAGCAGGGAGCAGGAGCTGCACTTCCAGTGGGACGGACTGACGTCCATCTCCTCCTCCAGCACGCTCAGCCGCTTGTTGGACAGCAGCTCCTGGAAGCGGGCAGCCGGGGCAGCCCTGGCCTGACCCTGCGGAGAGCCCTTCTGCCCCGCTGAGCTCTGAGCCGCGGGCTGGGAGGCTTCGGGGCCCGGCATCTGCAGCTGGGGGGGCACCTCCCGGCGGCTTCGGGGCACAGGGTTGTTCTGGAGCCCTTGGGAGAAGGGACTGAAGGCTGGTATCTTCTGGGTCTCTTGCTCCATAGCCACTGGGCCCTGGGCAGCCACGGCATCACCATCAGAGATCTCTGCAGAGACTAAAGGCTGGGGGGTAGAGGGGGCCATGTGAAACCCGGCGGGGGTGATGACTTCAGGGACGACCAGTGCCTCTGGTGGGATCTTGGGCAGGGAGAGCTTGCGTGGGCCACCGCAGGCAGAGCAGGAGTTGGCCACAGGCGTGTTGTGCAGTGTGCAGCGCTGGCAAGCCCAGCCGCTCTCCAGCTCTGCTTCGTCAGGGCTCTTCCCCTCCGAGTCCTCGCTGCTGCTTTCTGCCTTGGCAGCCTCCTCCTTGGAGCAAGATACCGTTGATAACGGGCAAGGGGGAGCCGCTGGGCCCTGGCTCTGGGGTGAAGCCACAAACCTCACAGGTTTCCTTGCCCAGAAAGTTCCTGAAGGTGCAGCGGGCACAAGCCCATTTCTGTTCCTCCACACTGAGCCGCAGGATGTGATTGAGGTCGGGTTTCTGGCGGGGGGCTTCGCAGATGGAGCACTGCCGCTGGCCAACGGGGTTCAGAAAGGTGCAGCGGGTGCAGGACCACTCGCGGACGGCAGCCATGGAGCCAGGAGAGTGAGAGTGGCTGGAAGAAAGAAGAAGACAGCACAAGGTCAAAGCCACCCGGTACATGCATCTCCTGGGTTGGCATGGTCAGGACTTTGCCTCCAGGAAGGGGACAACCATCAATCCAGTCATTGCTCTCCAGGCACTTGTTCTTCTGGCACTGACAATTTCTCCAAGTGCACAGCAAAGCTCTGGCTTCCACCCAAAACACTTTGGGAAGGGCACAAGGAACGGCCCTGCAACCCTGCCGACCCCTCTCCCATTGCAGGACTGCGCCCCAGTGAACAAGCACATCACCTCTGCACCCAGCCCCGACCATCTGGTGTGTCTGCAGCTTCTCTGGAACCTCTGGAGGAGGAGACACCCTGCTCTGCCTTCTTGCTGTTCCCAGCATCAATTCTTTCCTCCTTTGATGTCACTCCAGCCCACTTTTGTTTCACTTTCTGTTCCTCTCTCCTCTCCTTTTGGCTCCCCACCGTGAACGCACCACTTACCCGTGCTGGGATAACTGTGATTTCCCCCACCAGACACCACCAAGCAAAGCACAGCAGGTTGTGGTGTATGATGGTGCTTTTACCTGGCTACAGGCTCTGGGGCCAGAAGCTTGGCCTGGCCAGCCTACGAGCAACAGCTCCATGCCAAAGTCGAAGCTGGTCGTGGTGCACCGGTGCCAGGACAGCTCTCCAGCAGGTTCTGAGCTCAGCAGAGATGGACAATGTCCTAGCTCCAGCTCCTGCCCCACTTACCTGGGAAGTGGAGAGGCCACGGAGCCCTGTTGT
>NW_010300127.1:15921-26328 GCF_000700745.2 Antrostomus carolinensis | reverse complement strand
TGAAACCCTGACAGGGGAACGGGTCCAACACACACCACGGCCACCTTGTTCCAGGGCAGAATAACAACGTTTTCCAGGCAAATTCAATTTTCAGAAAGTGAAGTGTGGCAGCAGCACCAGCTCCAGAGGCCACTGCGACCTCTGGGCTCGCAGGGAGCAGCTCTCCCTCACCGCAGCTCTCCTGGTGCTTTCAGGAAGGTGATGCCACGCTTGCACACATGCTGACGAATGGCAGAAGGAATCCCAGCCCGACGTGGTGCCCTTTGTCCCTTGCTCGGGGTCATTTCCTGGAGCTTTGAGCAAAGGTGGGGCCGAAACGGAGCTTTCTGCTTCCTCCTCCTTCACCCAAGGACAAAACAAGTCCTGCCTCAGGTAAATGTGCAGCACAAGCCCAGAGCCCTCCCCCCGTGCACTCCTGCTCCCAGATAATGCGGCCAAGTCTAAAGCCTCAACCTTGAAACCAAGCTCCAGGCCAGCTGCACCTCTCTCCAGCTGAGCTGGTCCCTTTCCAACCCCTTCCACCCTGATCAGTTTGCATCAGATGCCAGGAAGGGTCAACTTTGCAGGAGAAGCCTCTGAGCCCACCCCATGGCCTCAGCTCTTTCTGGGAACAGCAAATTCAAGCTGTCCCAGACGAAGGGACAAGCAGCTTAAATCACGGGGACTGCACACCAGCGGGCTCACCACTCTCCCTTCAAGGACCTGGTTCAACCACAACACAGGCTGGAACAAAGAAAGGAAAGGAGATGTCTCACAGAATCACAGTGGTTGGAAAAGACCTTTAAGATCACCAAGTCCAACCATAAACCCAATACCGCCAATTCCACCTCCAACCCATGACCCTGAGCACCTTGTCTGCCCGTCTGTTAAATCCCACCAGGGAAGGTGACTCCACCACCTCCCTGGGCAACCCCTTCCAATGCTTGACTACCCTTTTGGTGAAGAAGTTTTTGTTCATATCCAACGTGAACCTCCTCTGGCACAACTTGAGGTCATTTAATGTCATAGAGGGCAGGCACAGAAAGATATTAAATGTTGGTGCAGTCCGTGGAGGGAACCAGGTCCTGGCTGGTCTCCAGCATCCCCAGCAGCAGCACCTGCACAACCAGCTTCCCAAGGAGGCTGAGCAGACTGCATTGCAGCAGCGGGGTCTTGAGGGGACAGAGGATGCAGCAAGAACCACCCTGGGGAGGAGGAGAGTGACCCCTCTTTGGCTGAGTACATGAGAAACTCTCCTGGGAATACTCCAGCAACCCAACCACATTTCCAGCCTCGTGCTCCACAGCCATTGGAAGAGCAGCTCCTCCTCACAGAGGGATCAGATACAACCTTCAACTCCCTTCTTAAATCAATCTTTTTTCTAAATAAAGCCCAAAATCAAGAAATCCATTTTATTGCAAGAGAGAGCTTGAAAATTCATTCTGGTTCCTATCCCCCCTGCCCCCACAGCTTGAACTTTACAGGTATTTATTTACTGGAGTTATTTAAGGAATCTTACCTGGCCCAGAGAAAAAGAACCATTGGTTTTCCTGCCTCAAGTCCACAGCTGTGGGACCGAACAGTCCTGTCCCCCACGGCAGCACCATGCCCAGAGCTGTCTGAAAGGGAGATCATTCCTCCAGCAGAGAAAGGGAAGGAGCTGGGTGCCCGGTTCCAAGCAGAGGAGGGGAAGCAAACGGGGCCATGAAGGGCACCATCATCCTGTCCCATCCATCCTCCTTTGATGAGGTTCATCAAACCACATCCAACCATCCATCAAACCACAGGCATCAGCAAAAGGTAAGCAAAGGCTGTCGGCAATCTGGGACATCCACATCTGTCCTCCTTCAGCATCCCAACCACCAAACACCACGCTGGAGAGCACTGCCTCCAAAAAATCCACCCCTAAGTGCAGATGCTGCCCTGCTTACTGCAGATCAGGACCCTCCAGCCACCCAGCCTCCTGCCACACACATCACAAACCCATGGTCCTACCCCACAGGCAAAGGGTTCCAGATATGCAACCACAGGACCATGGGAAGAAATCACCTTGTCCCTGCTGATGGCAGGGGGGTTGGAACTGGATGGTCTTTAAGGTCCCTTCCAATCCAAACCAGTCTGGGATGAGTCACACCAATAGAGAGAAGGGAAAACCAGGATAACCTAAAAGCCAGAAGTACCGTGTGAGGGGACAGTGGGATGAGCCACATCATCAGACCTGCTTGATGCCACCGAAGGCAGCACCGTTTCACTTGCCCAGGCAGGAGATCCAAGCTCCAGGCAGGAAGAAGGGAAGCAGAAGCCAGGACACTGCAGTATTCTCCTCTGAGCTCCCATACCAGCTCTGGGGAGCTGTGACGTTCCCTGGCCACACTGTCCCCATCCTGGTCCCCTCCTCTCCTCCATGACACAGGAATCATCTCCCAAATGTCCATTCCATGGACACCAAACTGCCCGCTGCTGGAATTTCCACCTACTTGACTTTCTCCACTGACAGCTCTCAGGAAAACCAAAAGCCTCCCAGAAAGGCCACCAGCTCTTCCCTCAGATGTCTGTGGCCCCCCGTGCAGCGGCAGGGCCACCAACATGGCAAGTTCTGGCAGGAGACTTCCCGGTCTGCCTCCCCCCAGGATGGCTGTCACACCATGACGTGGTGCCCAGCAGCCACCCAGCTTTCCCTGCAAGCTAGTGGGAGACACAGAGAAATGGGTGAGGACATGGGACACACATCTTCGGCCCCACAAACCTCCAGTTCCCCAGCCTTGACAACTGGCAGCCCACCAGACTGAGCCTGCTCCCACCAGACTCCTGCCCAGGACTGATGGACAACTCAAGTCCCTGCCTGGGGCACCAGACTTAATTTAAGGGTCCAAAGATCACAGAGGGACAAGGCTGGAACCCATCCTTACATAGGGCATTGGGACTGGGATATTTGGATGTGAGGAAGAATTTCTTTGCTGAAAGGGTTCTGAGGCATTGGAAGGGGTTGCCCAGGGCAGTGGTGGAGTCCCCATCCCTGGAGGGATTGAAGAGTCGTGTAGACACAGTGCTGAGGGACATGGGTTAGTTGGGGACTTGTCAGTGTTGGGTTCATGGTTGGACTCCATGAGCTTAAAGGGCTTTTCCAATCCAGGCAATTCTGGGATTCTCTGATTTTGTGATAGCACAACCCCTACCAGCACATGGTGGATGGTAGCAGGAACCTCTGCCCCACAGCATCACCTGCCTCCCAAAAATGAAGTGGCTGAAGAAGAAACCCAACCGCAGCCTGTCCACGCTCTGTCCTTCTCCCTACAAAGTCTGGTTGGCTCCTTTCCCGGCAGGCAACGAGCCTGCGTGAGGAAACACAGTCGTCTCCACCATCTATTCACCAGGCCCATCTGCTGCGTGATAACACACACGTTCTGCAGCCCCAGCAAAGGCAACTGAGATAAACATCACCTGCCACCTTCCCCAGTGCCTGGGCAGGAGAGGAGCTCCTCTCAAAACCAGCTGCTCCACACTGACCTGGCAAAGGCACCCACCCACAGAAGGGCTTTTCTTGGAAGGGGACACTTCACAGGGGGTACGATGACACAAGCTCTCAGCAGCCCAGCAGGCTGGCAGCAGGCATCTGCTAGAGGTTCTTTTTGGGTGAAGATGGCACGGAAAGGGCAAGAGCTGTACAACCCCACACCTCCAGCAGCATGGACAGGGCTGGCCCCACAGGACCATGCTTCTCACTGCAGCAGCTCTACCCAAACGAGATGAGGTGCACATCAGCTGGCAGGAGCCACCACCACCACTGGCACCTACCTTGGCAATCACAACAGTGTAATTATAACACTTAAAAAAGAATATAGAAGGTCCTCAACCACGTGGGTAGCTTTCAGCATGCTGATCAGATCTCAGGGAACCTCACTGCTCGCTCTGCCCTGCAGAGTTAGGAGTGCCAAAGACAGCCCAGCACCGAGGTGACAGTGAGGGTGGCCGAGGGGTGCCCAGGTCAGGTGCACAGGCAGGATCCAGCAGCAGAGCTGCCCGGAAAACATGTGGCTGCTTCCCTCTGGATACCATTTCTGAGTGCACAGCAGTGGTAGGGGAAGGTTGTCACTAGGAGGGAATGGAGAGTCACTGCAGGGACATCACTGGTCCTTTGCTTTCCTCTGATGTGCAGAACTTTCCTCTAATCAAAGCAGGGCACAGAAGAGAAGGCTCCGGGGAGACCTTCTAGTGGCCTCCCAGTACCTGAAGGGGCTCCAGGAAGGCTGGGGAGGGACTTTGGCCAAGGGCAGGGAGTGACAGAACAAGGGGTGATGGCTTGAAAGTGGCAGAGGAGAGATGGAGATGAGATGTGAGGAAGAAATTCTTTAGTGTGAGGGTGGTGAGACAGTGTCCCAGGTTGGCCAGAGAAGCTGTGGCTGCTCCTCCCTGGAAGTGTTCTCGGCCAGGTTGGATGAGGCTTTGAGCAACCTGGTCTAGTGGAAGGTGTCCCTGCTGCTGGCAGGGGGGTTGGACCTGGATGAGCTTTAAGGTTCCTTCCAACCCAAACCATTCTATGATCCTGTAATTGTTGGGACAAGACAGGGAAGGGATGAAGAAGGCACCAGCTGATCACCTTCCAGACCCACCTCAGGACACTGATACCCCTCTCCGAGGGCTCTGCTGAGGGATGAAGTCAGGAGTCCCAGCATGTCCTGTTGCTACAGAGCCCTGGCTCCTACACAGCCACCAAACAAGCCGGGGGTCTCCACCACCTCTGGGTGTCATCTAAGACCAAAGGCTTTTCTGGAGTCCCAGAAGAGCAGGACAGGACAGGACAGGAAGGAACAGGGCAGGGTGTGAGACCGGAAAGTGCCCAAAAATCTGCAGTTTGCGTCTTTCCTGCTGGCAGGAAGCTGGGGATGTGCCAACCCTGCCTGATGTATGGCTGAGCTCCAGGGCAGGAGATGGCAACCAGCCCTGGACACAACCACCTTGGACTGCCAGAGCAAATGGCTCGAGGTGACCTGGGCACTGAAGTGAGAGATCCCAGAGCTCCACTGCAGATCCCACACCGGCAACAGGATTATAGGAGCTTGCGTCCATCGCACGCAGCAACAGAATCAGGTTGTTTCTCTAAATAAAACTCCTCCAGAACAGCTAAATCCTTAAACCCCACTGCTTCAGTTCTCCCCCGCAGCAAATAAACAAATAAACAAAAATCAATTGTTCTAGTCAACAAGGAACAAACCCTGAGATCTCTGAAACAGAATGCATCACAGCAACATCCTCTTGTTTAATAAACACAAGAAAACCCACTAGAACTTTAGAGAAGAAAAAGAAAAATCACAAGAACACCCCAGCAAAATCCTGCCTCAGTTGTCTGCGAGCTACATGCCACCTCCTCTCCTCTCCATCCATTTAACTCCTTCTTTCAATGCCACTGCATGCTCTGACCCGAGACAGGGCTGCTGAGCTGTCTCCCATACAGACCTACCCCATCTCCGGAGCAGAAGACACCCGTGTCTGCACAAGAAAGAGGTGCAGGAGGTCAGGAACCACGTAGCATCGCGCTGGCAGTTGACCTGTTAGAAGGGCACGTGGGTTGGGATCATGGCCCACACATCATGAAGCCCAGGCGAGGAGATGCTGTCGGCTGAGCTGACTCACTCTTGCAGAGCCAGGCAAGGGCTGGTAGGCTGGACCAGGGGAAGGTTGCAGCAGAGATGCTGGCAGAGCAACACAGAAACACTAGGAACTGGGACTTTCCACTTTTTACAAATTTCTGTAGGAGCATCAGTGGAGAAAAACAACCTCTGAGTCACAGTTCTAAATCCTTGAGGTGACAGAAGTGTCACCAGCTCTATGCTGGCATCATACAAACAGGGCAGGTTGCATAAGTATTACCAAATCCCGCCTCTCCCACTCCTCCAAAGTGAGACAAGAAAATAAACCAGGTTTCAACACCGGTGACCTTCACCCAATCTCAGAGAGGCGTGAGGGAAAATACAGCACCAGAAGGACCTGTCCCTTTGCCCTGTTCTCCCACTTTGCACCAGCACAGATCTGCTGAGCAAGGGCAGAGACAGCAAAGAAAACCCGTCCTGCGCTCCCGTGTGCTCTCTTCGAGGATCACACCAAAGCAACCAAGTCAGGCAGGTCCCACAAAACAGGGGCCTTTGCTGGACCTCTCTACCAGTGAGCAAAAGCAGCATCCCACTTCCACAAGAGCAAGTGTGGAGGATCCCAGGATAACTCAGGGCAGAAGGCACCTCAGGGGGGGTCTCCAGTCCAAACTCCTGCTCCAAGCTGTATTTCTTAAGAAATCACAGCAGGTTGTTCAGGTTTATACAGTCTGGTCTTGAAAATGTCCAAGCTTGGAGGCAACACAACCCCTCTGGGCAGCAAACTCACTGTCCTTGGGGCAAAAATGCTTCTCCTAATACCTGGTCTGATCCTCTCCTGTTTCATCCTACACTTGTTGTTTCCTGTCCTCCCACCACACACTGCTGTGAAGAGCCTGGCTTTGACTTCTGGGTGATGTCCCTGCAGGTATTGGTAGACCTCCTCTAAAACTTCTCCAGCCTGAATGAGGTCAGCTCCCTTATCCCCTCCTTGCAGGACACACACTCCAGCACGCTGACCATCTTCACGCCCCTCCACTGAGTGAGCAGTTCAGTGGAAGCTACTACCAGTAGTAGTCTCACAACTACACCTTTCTGGGTTGCACTCCTCCTCCCCTTGTACACATCCAGGGAAGTGCTTGGTACTGTGTGGGTCTGAGGAACCCTGTGGAATGGGGCTGGTGGGTCCCATCCTTCCCAGGGGAGCTGAGAAAGTGCCACAGGAGCCCTGGGTGAAAAGCTGCAACAAAACACAGCTCCATCTTAGCAGGAACCCATCAACTTCAAAAGCACCAGCACTTCAACCTTCTGGTCACTACAAAGAGACAAAACTGATTGTTTTAAGAAACTCTTGCTAGAATAGTTTGGCTTTATCACCATATCTGACACCAGGCACCATTACCACAAGCGGCTGTCCAGTCCAGGACAGAGATCACCCTCCCACCAGACCTGGTCTGTAACATCCAGGACCTGCAGCCCCCTGTATGAAACAGCACTGAGATCTAATCATCACACCGAGGTCAGAGGAGGAAAGAAAAAACAACTCCAAAAAGGACACCACCTTCTTCACACAACCTCTGTCTCACACCAGGCAGCTCCTTCAGCTGGGACAGGAGCTGGAGCCTTGGTCTGAGCTCCTGCCCGCACCCTTCTCTTCATTCCTCCAGCAGAAGGGAACCACAACAGCCACAACTACACCAACTCCTCCTGTTGTTGAAGTGTTGGTGAAATACAAGGCTTCTTGATCCTGAAATATTAATTTTGGAGTGCTCCAGAGCTTTATCACATATTTATATCTGCTCTCACTCTTTCGAGTCAATCCAGGACAAACAGTCAATAGTTCCCCAAAACACAGCTTAGACATGGGAAGGAAAAACAGCCACAGGACCACCCTGTTCCACTTCCATCCCAACTCTCCTCTGGCCAGGACACCCCTTCTTTCTGGAGGTTACCTCCTCCCAGCCCCAGCACAGTGTCAATGCTCCTGACCATTCACTGGGGTAGGACAATGACATTTATGCAGAAAACAGCATTTTCCACTGGTAATAACTTGCAAAGAATTGAAGCAGGACAACTGGATTTGTTCTGATTAACAAAGCGACGGCAGCAGAGGAGAATCATCATCAAAGCAGAAGGGAGGTGAAAAAATAAACCTAATTCTGCAGCAGGAGACCCTGCAAGGCTGAGCACTTGAGGGTGAACAGGGTCATTAAAGACCCATCGACACCACGTACCTGCCCCAGACGGTGCCAAGAGGCTTGAACAGACACTAGGAGTTTTCCAAGCTGATGATACGCTCCAGTTCCTGGGAATGTCTTGGTCCCATTGCACCAAACCTCAGGAGGGTTCTTGCACAGTTTCTATTTAGCTCCTACTTTCCCACACTGGGCACAGCTCCCAAAGCACTCTGCCAGCTCAGATGTGCTCCACCGGCCAGGGAGAGAAGAGGCTGAAAGTTTTAATGAGGAGTTCCCAGGGGAAAACTGAACTCTGTGAATGAGAAATCTGAGAGAAAAAACCCTGGTCCCGGATGTACGGAGTTCATTCAGCAGTTCATGTTCTGTGGGAGCCAACAAAACCACAGAGCAAGCTCTCAGGCTGCAGCTTTCCCTGCGATTCACTTTGCCATCACCTCCCTGAAAACAGGGCTTGGGCATCTGCCTTAAGACAGATGTTAAGGGTGGGTGAGAGGGGATGTTCTGCTGTAGGACAGGGAAGAAAGGACTTCCAAGGCAACACTCTGCAACTACAACTGCTTGGAAAGGGTGCAAGTGGAACAAAGAAGGTGCTCCTCTACTCCTCCACCCTTTGCTTGGCCATGATGAGGTCCCAAGAACCTGTCAAGAGCAGGGTGGGAAATGGGAGGAGGGCAGAGGGACAGCTGGGACAGGAGCACCCTGTGTAACACGCACCAAAGTCTGGCTTTGATGAAGTTGAGGAGATCATCATCACTTGGAGAGTCTTCTTCATGACTGAAACCCCTGGCTGGGTTTGGCCCAGGAAAAGGAGAGGAGGAGCAGAGTCTTTGAAGGGCTGTGCCCACCTGAATACGTGGTCACTGGAGTTGCAGGCCCAGTGCTGCCAGCGACACAGGTCTGGAAGGATCAAGCCTCACACCAGCTTTCCTTCAAGGCCAAGGATCTCCAGGCAGCGTCAGCCTAAACTGATGGGCTGGAGACAAGAGATTTTTATCGTTCTTCATATAAAATCATCACAGCAGAATCAGAATCTGGTAGGCTTGTCTTGTGAGGAAAACAGGGCGTGCATCATTAGCCGTTAATATCCCTTAATGGCTCTGGTGTTGTGAGATATTAGTTTTCAGAAGAAAACCAGTTTGGCTGGCAGAGCGCCTGTGCAGCGCAGGCTGAGACAAGACCTTCTCAAAGGCTCCTTTGCTAATGAGCAGGTACCCAAATCTCTGCCAGGGCAACAAGAAGAATCCCTGGGGATACAAAAGGAAGAGGCAGACCGAGTATTTCAAGGAGGCCAGCAAAGTCCAAGTTGTAGCTTTGCTCAAATGTCCTGAGGTTTTGCAAGCTCTGGATTTGTGAGCTTCTGATGAGGGACCAGGTGTTTCACCCTAAAGAAACACCTCCTGCACCAAGGTTATGGGGATGGAGAGCCCAGACGAGATGGCCAACGGCAAAGGGACCTCTTCAAAACTCAGGAGTCTCAGCTGTATTTCCCCACTCCGTAACTCCCCCCTCTGCCAAGCACAATCTGAACCTCTGTGGGCTCTGTCTGCCTCTCTGGAGGAGACAAAAAAATCACCAAAGAACGATGGAGACATGAGGAACGTGCTACACTGGATCGTCCCAGGACAGGCTTTGCGGCAGCAAGGTCAGCAGGGGAACAGCCTGGGAAGGTCTCTCTGGAGCCCCAGCCCTGGGGACAGCCACCAGCACAGCCTCAGCTCCTCTCAAGCTACACTGTTTCTCATTAAGATCAATTCCAGGCTGTTGTGATAATTAATAACCTCATCTTGCCTCCCTGCATGCAAACATGGGACATTTTTGCAGCTGCAACCACCGTTCACTTCAAAGCAAGCGCTTTAGCACAGCACTGGACTCCATCATCGCTGGACTCAGCTGCTTCATTCACCTTTTCTTTACCTCACTGCCCCCGTCTTTCCAGTATCTGGGGAAATTATGAGCCAACAATATCAAGCTCCAATTACACCCAAGTATTATACCAGGTGAGGAAAACTCGTGTCATTAAGCCCAGCACCACGCTATGTTTATGCTTAAACAGGTTCAATAATGTCTTTGGACCTTGATTTGGCTCAAGGTGGTGATGAACTGAACAGCCTCAATCCATATCTTGCCTTACATTGATTACATGACACTGACTTTGACTAAAATCGAGCAGAGCAGGGGTTCTCCTCCCCCTCTACTCTGCCCTTGTGAGGCCACATCTGGAGTGTTGTGTCCAGTTCTGGGATCCCCAGTTCAAGAAGGACAGGGAACTGCTGGAGAGAGTCCAGCAGAGGCCACAGAGATGATGAGGGGCCTGGAGCATCTGCTGTGTGAGGAGAGGCTGAGAGAGCTGGGACTGTTCAGCCTGGAGAAGAGCAGCCTGAGAGGGGATCTGATCAATGTCTATAAATATCTGAAATGTGGGGGCCACATGGATGGGGACGGGCCCTTCTTGGTGGTGCCCAGTGACAGGACAAGGGGCAATGGGCACAAACTGGGACACTTGGAAGTTCCACACGAACTTAAGGAAAAACTTCTTTCCTGTGAGGGTGCCGGAGCCCTGGGACAGGCTGCCCAGAGAGGGTGTGGAGTCTCCATCTCTGGAGATGTTCAAACCCACCTGGACACTTTCCTGTGCAACCTGGTGT
>NW_010300127.1:11265-15881 GCF_000700745.2 Antrostomus carolinensis | reverse complement strand
TTCCAACCCCCACCAGTCTGGGATTCGGTGAAAATCCACATACAATGGATGTCTGAACCCACTTAAGAGCAAATACACAAAGGAGGTGCATCAGGTTACAGGCTTTTGTCACAGTTGTATGAAATTGGTGTAATTTGGGTATGCAAAGCACAAAGGGTCTCTGCAGATACCTTGGTTCTGCTAAAACATTTGGGAGCGTCTCAGTGCACCTGCAGCCCCCATGAAATCTGCATTTTCAGGGGAAAAAAGCCCACAGTCCTCCAGCAAACACAACACAAACATTCAGGAATTGCTTTTTTTCTTTTTCTTGGTAAAAAACCCAACAGCCCAGAAAGGCCTGAACCTTAGAAAAATAACAGACCCAAGTTCTGTTGGATACCTGTAGCTTTAGCTTCTTGTACACTTGGAGCAAGAAAGCACTTAGAGAACAGTAGATTTGTTCTTTAGAAAGCTTGGTTAAAATTGGCTCAGCTATCTTGCGTGGTTTTTATTATTTCATTCCATCTCTGGTTTCAACAGGGTCCCAGAAAGTTTCCCATGGAAAATAAATTTCTCCAGCAAAATTAATGGGCATCTGAAACGGAGGAAGATTTAGAGGCCATTGAAATCAACCCCACAGACCAGGATCTTACAGATCTGCTACTAAATAAAACAAGTTTACCTGTTTGCAAGATGGCTTGTGTAGAAAGGCTCAAACCCCCCAGACCTTCACACCCTGCCACCAAACTGAGGTCTCCACGCTGAAAAACTGAAAGGCAACGTGATCCACAACCCTAACAGGGTAAGGGGTTGTGACAACATTATGTGGAAAGACAAGGATGATGAGAACTGCTCTAACTCAGCTTTTGGCCTTTCAGACTCATCTTTTAAGCAACACCAGAGGAGAACTTTTCTGGAACCAGCAAAAGGGAATTTGGGAATGTCCTGGTTTTGCTAGGACAGAGTTAATTTTCTTCTCAGTAGCTGGAATAGCTGTGGTTTTGTTTCAGTATGAGATTTGTTATGAGAAGAATGCTGATAACGTACAAATGTTTTTAGTTATTGCTGGAAGTCCAAGGACTTCACGTTTTGCTGATCGGCAAGAGCAAAAGGACACTGGGGAGGGGGGGGAAGTGCAGTAATTAGCAAAACCCCAAAATGGGCATTTGGCGCTGCAATGGGATATTCCATCTCATATCACATCATGTTCTGTATATTAACCAGGGTTGACTGGAAAGCTGGGGAATCTCTCGGGGATCACTCAGGCTCTCGCTCTTCTGGGATTGTGGTTTGGGTTTGGGGACGGTCTCTGCTCCGGGATCTCTGGCTGGGACAGGCTGGGCATCAGTTGGAGGGTGGTGAGCAACTGCACTGGGCATCACTCATTTGCTTTTTCTATTATTACTGTTATTATTATTATTATATTTCAATTATTAAATTGTTTTTACCTCAACCTCTGAATTTTCTCACTTTTACCCTTCTGTTTCTCTCCCCTATTCCCTGGTGGGGGCAGGGGGGGGGAGAGCGAGCGAGTGGCTGCTTTTGGCTGCAGCCAAAGGAGTGAAACCACCACAGGGAATGATATTTTCTTGAGAAGTTTTCATGAGAACAATCTGCTGCCAATCCAAGTCCCACAGTTATCTCCAGCCAGAGGGTGGCAATGCACACGAATACCGAGCAAACCTCTTGGACCTTGGACTGTCCACGTAGAGCTGACAGGACAAAAACTCAACGTCATCCACCGAGGCTGAGGGCTGAGCCCACACCCCAGCAGGCAGGGAGGGAAGGAGGATGCTCCTCGCCGTGCAAGGTGCTCGCTCGCCGGCGTTGAGAACAGGTTTAGTACAAGTGTGCACTGCGGTTTCCCTTCAACGGCCCCAGCAGGAGGGAGTTGTCAATTATTCAGAGGTGGAGAAGCCTGAACGCTTCTGCAGAAAAGAATAAAAAATTTCAAACTCTGAAAAGATCCCCTTGGTTAGGAAGGAAGACTTTGAAGGAAGGGCAGAACCTCCAAAAACTTATTTGATCATTCCCTGACTGGCCCATAAATCCTTCCCTGCCTTGAGGCAGCTCAGAAAACTTCTCAAGAGCCTGTGAAGGGTCAATCCCAGTAGACACCTTTCCTGGTCGGTAACACGGATGAACTGAAAAAAGGTGAATGAGGGTGAGGGGAGGGCGGTTGAGCTGCCAGGCAGCAAGACAGGCCATGGTCAAAGGCCAAACAGGTTCAGATCTGGCAGAAGAACGATGCCTGCTGACCTGGCTGCAGTGCTCAGCCTTGACTCTCAGCCCAAAAAACTCCAGCCCTTGAATAAAGCAGGAGAAGAGATTATTACAGAGCAAACCCGGCCCTGGCAGCATCAGGACTGACAGAAAACCATCGATCCCATCACACACCCATCAGGGACCAGCAAGGACACCGAATCCTCCAGGTAGCACAACCCCTCCATGGAGCAAGGTCCTTTAGACCTCAAGGTGTGCCAGGAAGAGAGTGGGAGATACCAGGAGCTCCCAATGGCTTCCTGCACCCACAGGAACAAACACACCTCGAGCAACATGAAGCCAAATCAGACCCTGGAGGCAGCCTCTCCTCTTGCAGTCACGAGGGATCCCTGCTGATCTGGACAAACTGCTGAGCAGTTGAAAGCTGAACATGTGAGCAGGACACGTCATACTGGTGCCACTCCCATCAGGAGCACAGACCTCCAAGCCACCCCTGAAGTTAGGCTAGCACAAGACGTCTAGAAATCAGAGGAGATCAAAAACAGCAGTGATAAGATTTACAACCAACACATCAGATCTAGGAGGACAAGCAAGATGCTGGGGAGGAACAGCTGGGAAGAGGATGTTCTTTACTGCTACTGCACTGATTCATTTCAAATCACGGCAGGTTTTAATTTAAAAAGCCAACAGAAATTGTGCCCTTTAAAAAAAAGCACAGAAGTTGGTAACAGCAACGAACCAAGAGAACATCCCAGGGAAGAGCAGCGTAGGGTGAATGTCTCTCTCAAACCATGAACCAATAAATGGCACCCAGGGAGGCTGCAAACCATCCCTTTCACCACGGCTTTTGCCCAGAGAGGAAGCAGAGCAGAACTTTGTTGTCTTCAATCCATCGCTGAGACATCAATGAGGTTGACCTACCAAGGAGAGATGTCCTTTTTTTGCTCCATCAAGGATGTGTGCCACACCCTCAGATCCAACGGTTGAGAGATCTTCCTCTGAGCTCCCTCCTCTGCTAGTGCCTCTTAACCATCTCCATGCCGGAGCTGCCAGGCTGGCTCTGACCCAGGTCCTGCCACCAGCCCTTCTCACCAAGCCCAGAGGGAGCCACCTGCTACCCACACCTGCAGATCTGGTCACAGGAATGGGGCCAGCTTCATAACAATGATTATCCATGATGCTCAGGTTGGGAAGAGTGGGAGGGATGGCCAGAAGGGTTTAAAGTGGAATGATTTCAGATGAAATGTGGGAGGGAATGGACTAGAGGACAGCTCTTAGGATGTCTCATGTCTGGAGAGCATGGCACAGGACAGGATTGAGGAGCTGTGGGTGATGCTCTGTGAACACCTTCACCTCACCTCAGCCAGTGCCACCAGCTCAGCTCCAAAACACCACTCTGTACCTTTAGAGAGTAAATTAGATCCCTGCTTCCTAGGATGGAAAGGAAATTCAGAGCTATTTGTCTGGAGATGGGCACCTGCCCCCTCGCGTGGCCCTCACAGGGATGGTGGGAGCTATCGAAGCACAGACATGACCATGGGGAAGGGGCTGGGGGACCCTGCCGAGCCCCTCTCCGTTTGTCTCCCCACTTCCCAGCCCTGCCCACTATCAGCTGCGTGGGCCAGGCTGCTATTCTGCTTGAGGAACAGTCGCCTTTTCCCTAAATTCTCCCTGAAAAAATAAATCAAGGATAGCTCCAAGCGTAATTAATTAAAAACACAACAGTAATCAAGAGCTCGGTACCATTTGGGATGGATGGAGAGAGAAGGACTCGTGTTTCTGTGAGGTCTGAGACCAAGGAGAGTGGGGCTGAGCCTGGTGGAGTGGGGGAGCAGAGCCCCCAACCTCCTCCTCCTCCTCCTCTCCTGGGGCTTTACCTTGGCCATCACCCCAGCTCCTGGCAGAGCTGCTGCTGGGCACTCGTCCTGCAAACAAGGAAACTTCTCAGGGTCCAAGCCCAGGCTACCGGTGCCACGCCAGACCGTGCAGTTCCCTGCCCACAGCTGCCAGCCACGCTCAGGGCACCACGAGTGGGACCTGGTGCCCACCGGCGAGCCGGACGGGAGCAGGGCACTGTGGTCCATGGCCAGCGGCTGTCGGGCTCTCTGCAGGATGATTAATAGGCCTTAATGAACAGCTCAGCCAGTCCTCTGCCTCGGGAAAGCAGCTCATGCTTAATAACCCAGCCAACAGGCTTTGCACTGATCTGCAGAGAGAAAGAAAGATTGCCAAGGGACAGAGGAGGAGAGAGGAACTCTGGCAGCTCCCAACATCCCTGGAGTTCAGCCTGTGGTCACATCAGGGCACGGTAATCAGAGAATCATGGAATGGTTTGGGTTAGAAAGGGACCTTAAAGCTCATCCAGTCCCAACCTCCCTGCCAGCAGCAGGGACACCTTCCACTAGACCAGGTTG
>NW_010300127.1:10021-10916 GCF_000700745.2 Antrostomus carolinensis | reverse complement strand
TTCAGTTGTGGGTGGCCCCAGCACTGGAGGCAGCACTGCAGGTGGGGTCTCAGGAGAGCACAAGCACCAGAGCCATGATACAGATGTCACCTGGCAGTGAGGGGAAAGGCGAGGACGGTGGTTCCTCCCAGAGCCACCACCTCACAATCCCTGCTATCTCTCAACATGCTCAAGCAGCTCCTTTGGTGACAGGAGATCAGAAGGCAGAGGGCAAACATCAATGTCTTCTCTTCTACTTCAGGAACCACATCTGCAATCCCTTCAAACACCACCGATCCCAGAGGAGGATCCCAATGCACAGAGCAGAAGCGAGGACGGTGGTTCCTCCCAGAGCCACCACCTCACAATCCCTGCTATCTCTCAACATGCTCAAGCAGCTCCTTTGGTGACAGGAGATCAGAAGGCAGAGGGCAAACATCAATGTCTTCTCTTCTACTTCAGGAACCACATCTGCAATCCCTTCAAACACCACCGATCCCAGAGGAGGATCCCAATGCACAGAGCAGAAGCCGAGGGCAATGCCCCAGGTGAACTGGGTACTGGAGGTCACAGAAACACTCACTTTTTCCAACTCCTTGGCTCCACACACAACTTTCAAGTGCACTCACACTCACTACCAGGTCCTGGAAAAAACATGCAGGAAGGTTTGGTGCAGCCTGCTGCAGTGAAGCCACATCTCTCCACGCTTTACTGACCTGAGGTGAGGTGGGGCTGGGGGCTGGCTTGGTCAGCTGGGCTGCCAGAGCCCCCATGGAGAGCAGAGGTTTTGAACCTCAGTAAACTCCACTAACCTCCCAGATAGTTCCAGCCTTTCCCGCTCCTGGATCATCTGCACCTTCTCCAGCTCTCTGCCCAGGTTATGTCAGGTCAAGCAGATGAATGCAAGAGGATTTGT